>NC_030425.2:3735000-3775000 GCF_001660625.3 Ictalurus punctatus
AATGTACATCTACTCTCATTTCAGATCATCACACATCTAATGGTGGCTCCTTTATTATTATTATTATTATTATTATTTATTATTATTACTATTATTAGGATTATTATTTTCACAGCTCAAATGAAATCTTTATTTTATTTCACTTATTTATTTTTTTATTTTTTTTTTACACAGGTTTAATGTGCGATAAATAATGACAGACTAAGTGAACTGAACTAAGACAGTGTATTCACTGGGAAATGAGCGATGTCTATATCAAGCGTTGGCCTGGAGGGACCCTGGCTGTTTCACCCTGGGCTCCGGACAAAAGCCTGTCCAAATAAAACTGTCCTTCTCATTAGGCTAACTCCTCGTGTAAGCAAAGGCGACAATTTTATGGTCCTGCTACTTCAGCCGTCACGTGGACGCGGACCGTTATGATTGCTCAGTTTATATTCAAGTGAAGAGCATAAGAGGGTTATTATTGTTCCTAAGAAAAAATGTAAAACACACACACACACACTTATGAAAAAGAATCGAGTGAGAAACTATAGTAAAATATTTCTACGTGAAAATTGTTTCATTTTTAGCTGTATTTGTCACACACACACACACACACACACATTTAATCATTAAATGAAATAGTATATCATTCGAACATACAAATATAAAGTGCTTGAATTGAAGATAAGGTGAAATCAGGCTTCTTTACTATATTATATATTACTATACATTATGTTTATATGTATTCATTCCTAGGAAACATATTATACTCGTGTACTTCATTTTTCAGACATTTTTTTTTTCCTATGCACACGATGCAAACAAAGAACGATGAGGCTTTAAAAATAATAATAATAATAATAATAATAAAAAGAATTTCTTATTATGAAGTAAGCCGTGCAAACTACTCAGAATGCATAATGAATTTTATACATCATATGTCAAATGAATTAGCATGTAAAACTCAGCGAGAAGGACAGGAGAGACTTCTGCTAATTGGCAGTGAGGCTTCATGCATAATTATCGGCAAAGCATCTCTGGCATGCTACCGTGCCAGTAGCCGAATAATGAGAGGAAAGAAAGAAGAGGAAGAAGAAGGAGAAGAAGAAGGGGGGGGGGGGGGGGGGGGGGGTTAAATACAAAAAAATAAAAAATAAAAAAACAACCAAAAGCCCATCCAGGTCAGGGTGAGATGAGGAAAGAGCTTGGCAGCAGCTCATCAAGTCAATGATAAACTTGCAATTGTCCATCAATAGCTATTGTGTTACTGCAAAAAAAAAAAAAAAAAAAAAAACGTTTCTGAAAGTGTGTTTGGAAATTTGTTCGAGTAGTTTTTTCCCTTTATTTATTTATTTTTTGGGGGGCTGTAGGTTTTTACTGATTTTGCTTTTGTGCTAGAACTCAGATGTAGCGTTTCTCTCACAGGTCATCTACAATATATAACAGCTGTGGTGTCATCCCTCATGAATATGTAACGAAACACAGGACAGATGAAGACGATCAAATTGTTGCTTCGATTAATACAAAAAAAAAAAAAAAAAAGAAAGGAAGAAGTCGTGCGCGCGTCCACAGATCACAGTCAATATCGTTACCAAGAAATACAGACCTCGAAAGAAACATTTTATTCCACGCTCCCTTATGAGCTGTGTGGTGTTTTACATCTCTCCATGGTTTCAGACGGAATTATTTCTTCCCCCAAGCCTCAGTTGTGCACGAGCGAACAGGAGCTCGTGGCATTAAAGAGAAAGTGTTGTGACTCACCTGAGCAGGCAGATGCACACCTTGCAGCCGGAGGTGAGACGGCAGAATCCGAACCTCTGCTTGCTGTCGATATCAGTCAGCACAAACGTGAAGTTCTGACCCACCTGATTCTGGGACACTCTGCAGCCACATAACACACACACACACACACACACACACACACACACACACGAGGACACAAGAGCGAGCTTTACAAAGGCCCGCACCAGAGCAACTAACGAGACTTATTTCTCCAAACATGACTCATAAAAGGGGGTGGGAGGACTGAACGTGTTCGCTTAATTACGTGACAAATGAGTGCTGTGTTTACTTCGAAAAATAATATGAATGATTACTACATAAAAATGTTTAATAAACAGCTTTAACTGCTTGAGCAGCTCGCTGACCGTGCCATTATCTGAGCAATGGTTCGTGTTCACGATGCTGTACGTGCACATACACGCTGCCTAACGTATATTACTTCATGTTCCGTCAAACAGGAAAGGAACGGAAAACACTTCTAGATTAAAAAACAAAACAAAACCAAAAAAAAAAAAAAAACAGTGACTGCTGAGGACCGAGAGCAGCCTGGACGATTTAAACCGCACGTCTCGCTGCTTCACGTGCGGCGTTTCGGCTACGCCCGTGTTCGCTTCGACACTAGATGGCAGCAGTTAAGCTTCAACTGAAAGAAGCACGCCTTCCCTTTCTCCCTTACTGCCTGTGAAAACTGTATTCTACAAAGGCACTTTTTCACATTTTTGTTTTGAGAATCAGGTCCTCATGATGTCCACACAAACACACACACACTCTTACCTGTTTGAAGTAGATTTCGGTTTGGTTTGTTTTATATACTTTCGTTCATTATATTCATTTACTGTGTGCTTGTATGTAGAAAAAGGTGGAAGGTGGGGGGGGGGGGGGTTTTACATTTATTTGTGTTTAAATTTTGTATTTAAATAAATATGGACGGAGGGAGAAGAGGTCGAGAAGAGCGAGTCTTACCTTTCTACATCAAACGGGAAACAGAACTTGGGCACCGTCTGCAGGACCTCCTGTGACAAAAACGGAGAAAGACAACACCATATAATATAATTACACAGGGGAGTATGCAGTGAATAACCTCCCCGCAGGAGGTCACACACTCACTCACTCACACACACACACACACACGGTTTGGATACAGGCATGTAGCATACACACACACACACACACATACATATTATGTATATAAGACACACACACACACACATATATATATATATGTACCATATGTGTAATTACCACAGACAAAAACACCTACGCGCAGACAATAAACATTATACTACGTGACCACACAGCACAAATTCAAATATGCAACCATTACACGTGACATAACACAAGCCCTGACTCAACAAAGCTTCATTTATGTCCTTTGATCCAACTCACTCCAACATGACGCTGAAATCGATCCGATGCCAGAAGATTTTGTCTTTTGTTTGTTTGTTTTGTTTTTTAATTACTCACAAACCTTGACAATTAACACAATCATAATCATGCCCGGGACCGTTTTGCAGGATCGTCCCCGAATACTCTCCTGATTTTGGTCTGTGAGAACACAAACGGCGTTTACCGAAAGGCATTTTGAATTAAACGGCTTCCCTCCTCTTTTCTCCGTATAGGGGGAACGTGTTGAAACGATTCCTACGGATGCCAGCGATCTGAAACGAAAACACGGAAGCTCCTTTAAGCTGAAGCCTGATGCGGCATTTCACGGCGACAATTAAACGCTATCCTTGTTTTAGGACACGTTTTGCACTAAAGGGTAACGGGACGTCCGTACGTGACGCTTAAGCTCGGCGCTGCCTCGGCGAGCAGACGGGGCTCTCGGCGGCTTAAATAATTAGATACCATTAACTTCATTCACCGGTAAAGGTGGGATAAGGAAAGGGAGGGGAGGATTGAGACGCAGCCGAAGGTTGCTGGAAGATTGTCGAGACAATGGGTGAGTGGATCAGTGAGGAGAAAGCGGCATTAAGGGCTTTACCACCCCGTGCGGCCCCGCGGGGATCGTCCCTGCACCAGCAGCATATGGATTTCCACATTCGGCCCAGCACCATATGGGTTAGCCACGTCTGGCTGGTGCCACACCACAGCTTAGCCATGGGGAACCGCCAGCAATCCCCTCGCACGTATATAGATAGCTGCCACCACTTGAACGGAGGGTGTGGTGTTTCAGCGTGTTTTTATTTGTGTGCGCGAGTGCAGAGCTGATGACTGGCTGTTGTACAGCTCAGTAGGTGGCGGAGGCGGGTGGGGGGGATTGGGGGACTAGTGAACCAGATAGCAGAAGACGAGGACTGAAGGATCTGGCAGGACAGGAGAGCTGGCAGAGACTGTCGTGTCTTGCTGCGGCCTGTGACTGTACAAGTGTTTGTTTCTTTAGTTTTTTTTTATTTATTTTTTTTATACATTTTTAAATAAATAAGTTGCACACAAGCAAGCTCGACACGCCGTATGTGCACGCTGCTATTATTAGCCACTATAGGTGCCCATCAATATGTTCCTGCACATCATGCTTCTTTTGGGGCACGGATACGGCAAAAAATAACCTCGTCTCTCCGTTCCCAAACGCTCACGACCACCTCGTTGGGCCGACTACCGCGCTGTAGAGAGGTTTTGCCATTATAACATAAGAAAGCTGGTCAAGTGATGGTCAGCTACACAAAGTGTGGACGACATAAACAGAAACCCACTCTCTAAAACAAACAGAACACACAGACCACGCCAGTGCTAAATTGATATATATCCCTAGGAAGGATGGAAATGGATAGGAAGGATGGCGTCCCTGTCTTCTTCGTCAAACTGAACATTCACAGTTCCTGCGTTCCTGTAAATGTGTCCGGCTGTCATGTGACGTTTGAAAAGTTGCTGTGCGTAGCCATCACGCTCGCAGACTCACAGGGGGTATACGATATGGGACAAGCTGGAAGAACTGGGCAGTGACCGAATCAGCAAAAATGGGAGAAAACCAGGAAACCGGCTCTTCTACGTAGTTATTAAAACTAATCATGTAGCATCTACTCCAACATATATATATATATATATATATATATATATATATATATATATATATATATATATATATATATATATATATATATATAAATAAATATGTGCAAAATTACAGACTCAGACTAGGTAGACATTTCTGGCATGTGTAGCAACCACTTGGAACCCAGCATCCCTTCAGCTCATTCCCATGATTCTCCGTGCAGCATTAACTAAATCTAAATCTATAGTGCGCACTACGCTCCTATATCTCCTCTTCGTCACATCAGGTGATCAGGGGATGACACCGAAACGTGTCAAGGGAAAAGGAAAAAAAAAAAAGGGTAGACTATGTAAGGGACCCGGCGTGTGTTGCTGCATTTATTTCCCTTCCCTACCTTTCCTTTCCCCTTTTCTTCACTTCCTCCTGACCGTTTTTCCCAAGACAAAAGAATATAAAGCAGCTAATACATTTACAACTCACTGGAGGCGGCAGGCTGAACTCGAAGGGCTGCATTATTTAGTTACTGTTGAGACAGGGATATCACTCAATGAGACAGGAGTCTCCATTCCACCCGGCTCCCCCTGCGGAGGCCTGCAACAATCACATCACAGCTTCTGCCTCTCTCACACATCCTCCTCACCCCTTCGCTCGATCTCGCTCTCCACCTAGCTTCATTTATTACCTCAGCACACATCGACTAGACTTCCTCGGCCCTCGGACTGCACACGGAGCACGCGGGGCAGTGACGGTATGAAAAAAGCGACGGGACAATCCAATACCGCATTTGGTGTGACGTTTAATGTCAAAACACTGCGTGACGTAATTATTTTATTATTTACGTCTTCATTCGCCTCCGTTCTTTCCCACCGGAATCTATGCAGGATATTTTTAGGAACGGATTTTGTGACTTCCCGAGCTATACCGGTATTCCGTATCACAATATACTGTCGCAGCCTTAGTCCCGCAGGAAGCGGCAGCAGTTCTTTCACACACGTTGCCAGGCTCGGAAGCTTGCAGCGGAGCAGTGGGCTTGCTCGCAGTGTATCTGTGTGTGTCAGGAGCTTTCGAGCTCGGCATATTTAAATGAGAACAGCGAGACAGAATGGTGGGAGAGTCTGTCTCCTGGCCCGGGGTTTGAAATGTGAGCAGGGGAACTTGGCAGCGTTCTGCTTCTACTAGGTAAAAGAGAAATGCGGGAGTAACACACACACACACACACACACACACACAGACAGACACACACACACACAGTGTCAATACTTGCCGGGGGGAGGGGGGGATTGATAGGGGAATAAGAAAGGGAGGGTCGGAAAATGGGAGACGATGAGATAGTGGGAGAGAGAGAGAGAAAGTGAAAGACAATGGGGAAAAAGAGGAGAAAAGAATAAAATGAGACACAGACTGGGAAGAGAAACAGAAAGATAGACAGAGAAAGAGAGAACACGGTGTGTGTGTGTGTGTGTGTGTGTGTGTGTGTGTGTGTGTGTGTGTGAGAGAGAAAGAGAGAGACATGGATCCTCAGCTCTTCCTCCTCAAGCTGGTGGGATTCCTCCCCAGGGGCTTCAGTCTTTAAACCTCCATGCTCTTTAAAAATTCTGCCAGCCAGCAGGTCTACACGCCACTGTGGAGCTGTCGCCAGCAGGGGATATATGTGTGTGTGTGTGTGTGTGTGTGTGTGTGTGTGTGTGTGTGTGTGTGTGTGTGTGTGTGTGTGTGTGTGTGTGTGTGTGTGTGTGTGTGTGTGTGTGTGTGTGTGTGTGTGTGTGTGTATGTGTGTGTGTGTGTGTGTGACTGGCACAGCCACCATGCTGATGGCACAGAAGTCCTAGTGACAGGTTCAGCCCTGAATCTTCCCCACAGATCAATGCAGGAGCCCACAGCCTCTCACTCCCCCTTCCCCAATTAGGTCCTCTCGCTTTCTTTCTCTCTTTCCCTCTCCCTCTCTCTCTCTCTATTGCTCTCTCTTTCTCTCTCTTCTGCCACAGAAAGCTAGGCCATAATGCATGCAGCTACAAAGGCCCTTGGCTACTGTGACACAAAAAGGTCCATTGGTCCCCAAACAGGCCACTTAAAATGCACTCTCATTTTTGGCTGAAACAGATCTGTCATGTTTTTATTTTAAATACCATCCATTAGATTCATATACCACTCCAGGTCCATTCACCTTCAACAATATAATTGGAATGAATATAAATCTGCACTGAATAGTAATGAAGATATTAGCAGTATACAGTGGTGAATAAAGGGGATACAGTAAACTAATTGCTCTCTAATGTGCCAGGATTTTAATTATAAATGGTAATAGTGAACCACGCACCCATCAAACCATACATCAATCAAACTACCAAACAACCATCCAATCAATCAAACTACTAAACAACCATCCGATCAATCAAACTTCTAAACAACCATCCGATCAATCAAACTACCAAACAACCATCCAATCAATCAAACCACCAATCAAACTTCTAAACAACCATCCAATCAATCAAACCACCAATCAATCAAACTACCAATCTAACCATCAAATCAATCAAACTACCAAACAACCATCCAATCAATCAAACCACCAATCAATCAAACTACCAAACAACCATCCAATCAATCAAACTATCAAACAACCATCCAATCAATCAAACCACCAAACAACCATCCGATCAATCAAACCACCAATCAATCAAACTACCAAACAACCATCCAATCAATCAAACTACCAATATAACCATCAATTAAATCAATCAATCAAACCATCAAGCAAACCATCAAGCAAACAGTCACCAAGCAGCAAACAAATCATTTATCAAACAATCCAATAATTAAACAATCAAACAAATCATCAATTATCAATCAAACCATCAAACAAGTCATCCAGTGATAAGCTACTCCCATGCTAACTGCGCTAACAGTGAAATGCTCCATGTGGGAATAAATCACAAACTAAAACCTCTATATAAAAGCAACCACAAAACACACAAATGCATTTACACAGAGTTGGCAATTTATCATGTACAACTACCTTGTATCTATGTTTCTTGGCCATAGATCTTAGGTCTTAGTAATTTGTTGGGCCACCACAAGCCACCAGAACAGCTTTAATGAGCTTTGGCTTTAGGTTCTACAGAACTCTGGAACTGTACAGGGGCATAAACACCATTCTTCAAAATGACGTTCCCTCAGATGGTGTTTTGATGATGGTGGTGATGGAGAGCACTGCCTAACGCATTGTGTTGGTATAGCTGAGACCCGGTGACTGTGACGGATACAGGACATGGGCAGTGAGTCAAGCACAGATTGGTACTTTGACTTGATGCACAACAAAGGCACTGAACCCTGCGCCCCATAAACAAGCTCTAGCAAATGGTACCAACTCGGGTTCGACGGTTTAGTCAGGTTCATATATTCTACATCATGTAATATTTTCATACTGCACATGTCAGGGCACTGAGCGTTCATTTCAATGCTTTCATGACCTAGTTTAGTGCAAAAAACATGCATTACCACTCCATATAATATAACGAGAGTTTCACTTCCACACTATGCAGCAGATACCACATCCACCAAGGTTGGATTTGAACCCAAACCAGAGCGTGTGCTCTTACAGTACACCGCATACTGAAATATCATCCATTAATATTGCTGTTTAGATTAAGTGCATACACTTCGCAAAAAATAAATAAATAAATAAATAAATAAATAAACAGTATAAATATTGTACTTCGTAATGTTTCTAGCTATAAATCAGACTGTGCTGATCAAGATATTTTATCGCTGCTCTTGCCAGGGTCCAGGATTTGATTAACATGACAATGTGTTAAGTGCGGCTTAAAGGTGCAAGACTCCATTTATATTTATTTATTTATTTATTTTTTACAAATAACCTGGAAGATAAGCAAAACACGAGAAAATGATATAAGGTTTAAGAAGGTTTAAGCCGTGCCCTCAGGACGAGGGTATTGAGAAATCCCATTTGGAAAACTGATTTCCGGTCCGGAACACTTGTAAATCATGTTTATAGACGTTACTACTCTACAGGCCACTGTCGAACGTGGGGGCGGAGCTTCATGCAAATGGAGGGGAATGTCGAATCCACCCACTTAACTGCTACAGACCCGGTCTTCACTAATGCACATATAAGAGGCTCCAAATAAAATGAAGTCGAATGAAATTCCAATCGAATCGGACTGTTTTAGTTATTACCGAGTTAAATAAACCACTGCTCTAGTGTTGATATGCATGAGAAGTATGTTATCATAAGTAACGGTTGGTAAAACTCTTCTGCGACTGCACCCACATCTCAGGAGACCGCGCGTTCTAGGTTATATCGGGTTCGGAAGTGATTGTGTTAGTCACACGCAGTGCTGCTGCAAACGCTGTGTATTCTCGCCGCTCGATTTATCCTCACACATTCACTTTGTTGGTAAAAACCTGCAGGTGAACAGTTTGAGGCCGTAGCTCGTGCTTTTCCACGCAGAGTTTCTGTTACTCATCTTCTAGCCTTCGTCGGTCGTCGGGTTGTGACCACAGGGCCGCTCCGGGATGGATATTTTTGGTTGGTGGACTATTCTCGACCCAGCCGTGATCCTGAGGTGTTTAGACAATCGCAGGAGCCTTGCTCCACCCGATGCGCTCGTACCAGCGCAACACCCACTAGCATGTCAGTGCTAGCGCGCTGGTTCATCAGCCTTCGTCTGTTTTATGTCGGCCGAGTTTGTGTTACTTTATATAGTCATGAAGGTGCACAGAACAATGACGTGGTGACCCGATCCTATGGAATCGCATGACGTGATGCTCGAAGCGGTGCATCTCATCGCACCTCTGCTCTGTTTCAGCACCAGCACCTGATGCGAAGGCAAACCTGTTAGAGGATTAATCTCTGTAGAGTTTCTGCACATCCTCCTACTGAGATACCTTTCGCTGCGTTTTTAATTGTGTGCTGCTGGCTCGCCGTTTCTGACCTTGCACCTTATCTGCTGTGCATTTAAAGTCCAAAGTGCAGACTTTGCCTTGAACCTCATGCGTTAACGGGGAAGCGTGAGCCTCGGTTGCAGTTTCGATCTGATGCTCAGATTTTTTTTTTTTTTTTTCACTTTAACAGAGTGGTGTCCAATTTTACCCCCATCCTCTTTGTTTTCACAGCTTCTCAATCCAAACTTAAAGTGAAAATACATCTGTGCATAAGTATATATATATATTTATTTATTTTTTAACACATCTAGTCTGTGTACATGCAGCTGCTTGGTATGTGGTAAAATGTGGTAAAATCCTCTAAAAGCATCGACAATTCTGAGACCAGCTGTGAAGTACTCCGATTTTAGTGGGTTTTTTTTTTTTTTTTTTTTTTTACAAGGCAATAATGTACTTCAACAATCACCAAGCCACAAAAAAAAAAAAAACACAGACTATTCTTGTGGACTGCAAAAATCTGAAACTAAGAGACACTTATATCCAACAGATACTTATCTACTTATTCCATTTAGTCACGTAAACACAATATTGATGGCAACTAAACTGAACGTAGACGAACGATTTCGGTCAGTAAGCCATAATCATGAATTCAAAGACGAGCACAGGAGGAGATATTCTCCGAAACGTTCCACGCTGAATAAATTAGCAAGTGACAGGCGAACGTTTTTGTTCTTATGATACAACTGATATTCTTCTGGGCTGAGGGAAGCTTCAACCACATATGCCCCAAAAGTGTGGAGCCAGAAACATCATTAATTCAGTGCCAAGTGGCCTGGGGGATTTTCAGCATTTAAGCTGTCATCTCCCATTGGAAAGCTCACTTGCTCTCGCACACTCTCGCTCTCTCTCAGCTGCTACAAGTGTGTAGAAGCACAGTCACTTCTTCACTCACTTCTGCTTTTTCTCCCTCTCTCTCTCTCCCTCTCTCTCTCTCTCTCTCTCTCTCTCTCACAGGAGCTCAACCATCAAGGGATTCATCCACTTTTGGAAAATAATTGCAACTTGGCAGATAGGACAGAGCACCACAACAGCCACTAAAGCCTCCACTGAGGAGCAGAGAATCTTTTTATTTATTTATTTTTTTTTTGCCGTCTATCACCATAATTGTCCAGAAGAAGTAACCACAGTTCTTAATGTTTAGACAGCAAGTGTGTTCTAGACGAATCATCATCATCTCTCAGACTCTCGTGCTTACATATCCCAGTGGAACGTGAAATTCAGAAGAACTCTAATAAGCGGAGGCGATACTGATGGACTTCATATGCATGAAGTTAAAGCAGATCAATCTATAGCATCATGTCATATTTTGGAATTAAATTCAGAGTTGGCTTTAATAGTTTTTCAACTTCTTATATTGACATTTCGGCCCGTTTTCATTTTGGTTAACGGGTTCCTACGTTACCCAGAGTGCCATTCGACTACCTGCTGATAGTGGTGCAGTGGGAATTATGCTGCGCTCATGGTGCCTTGTAAGTGGTAATTTGCAGGTTGTAATAACATTATTTCCCACCTTGGGATGTTTGACATCCGTGAAAAGCGTGTCTTTTGTTTGCGCTGTCAGAGCACATAAAGCTCATGAAAAGCTACTTTACCCGCACTTTTACAGTCACAGGCCTGAGTGGCTATTGGCGCTGTTTAAACATTCAAGCAACATTATGGTCTGAAACTGCAGCACAGCAACAACAGCAGACTATACCAAGCTTTGCAACAAGCTAACATTAGCAATAACACCAATGCTAACGATGACCTTTTCAAAACAGCAATTAGACTCATGGGTGTTGGAGATTTAAGCACCGTCTGTAACTGCAACTGTAACTAAAGCCAATACTGCTAAAAATGGATTTAATTGAAAAGTAGAGAAGAGGGACTTTACACTGTTCACTGTGTGAGCAGCCATGTTGATTTCACACCACTCCATAAATGGTGAAGACTAACCCCAAGTTGGCGAATAGAAATTTCAAGTTGAAGGGACATTTTCGGTGTTTTTTTGTACCGGTTGTTGGCGGGGAATTACAAGTTGCAACTCTGCCCGGAAGGCAGCGATAGCTCTTGCTTCATCTTTACCTAAAGAGAGTGATGCAGCAGGGCTTCAGTCCTTTAGTCTAAGATCAGCTTCAAAAAGGTTCAACTTTCATGGTAATGGCAACAGCCATCATGCTCATCATCTCATCACGTCGAGGCTCTGCTGTATCTCAGAGTCGGACAGCTGCATCGCATTCTGGAAGTCCAGCATTCGCTCCATTGGATTGCTCATTAATATGACTATGAACGTCACTGGGAAATGGTGAGTGAGATACGAAGCTCTTGCATATTTTGGAGCCAACAGTAAAATCTGTCCAGTATCTATCATTTTTTCCCCCCAGATTAACTCTGTACTTTAATATTAACCTTGTATAGAACTTTCCATACAAGAGTGCTGCTATCCTTGGGTTTTTTTTTTTTTGCCATGATGGTCAGGGTAATCAGGAGCAATGAGACGCTGTGAGTGTCTAAAAGAGGGAGTACAAAGGCCAGTTCACTGAGGCTGCTCTGCCGATGACCCGCATCTAGAGCATGGGGAGGAACGCTCAACCCTGGGGTGCAGAGCAGAAAGGGAATACACACTTGCAGGACTGCTGTCAGGGTGAGCACTGAAGGAGAAAATGGAATCTCTGGCATTCCCGACCCCTCACTCCTCCCTGTTCTTCAGACTTCTGCCATGTTGTCCCCCAATCATGGCTTTTCTCTCACATGTCCTCCATGCTAACGTGTTAAAGAGATCACCCCTAGTGTTCAAGGATGACGCTCCGCTGGCTGCCTGTCCCCCTAGGGGACCCATCAACATCATAGAACGGGGTGTGTGGAAGAAGAGGGCCACCAATCATGAAATGTCAGACTCGGGGCATGTGATTGAACACTATGTCAAAGACAGACAAATATTTGCTCTCTGGGACTCTGAGGAGATGATTCTCAGTAGCTAGAGCGTGCCACGTCACGGCTAGTCCTAGACAAAGGATCGATCGTCATTGCAAAACTTGCCTCATTTGGATAAATCTGACTTCCTGTGCAGTTACCAGTAGGTCATCATCGTCCAAGATTTAAAGATAAATACCAAACACTGGCATAAAGACGTACTACTACCACTACATGACAAGCAGTAAAGCAACTTGGGACAGTTTCTCAGGAGGGGTGCGTGGTTACTTCCTGGGAGTGCATCACTAAATGAGACGTTCTTTGGATGGGTCAGAAAGCATACTATATGCATATGATTATTTATTTTCCACACAAGCTCACTGTCTGGGATCAAATCAAAGGACAGTGGAATAGAAACCAGTGGTAACTTTTGGGATTTCAGCCCCTCTCTGATTTGACCGTTTTTACATTTTAATACAAGCAGTTCACAGAGGAATATTCTGTAATGTCAGCTGTGCTGCAACTTCCTTCCTGCCCAAGATATATCTGATGGTTGAGACATTCAATGAGTATTTAAGCATTCACAACCTGCTGAACAAATGATCTTATGAGGATATCATTTTCTACCGCTGGTATTGTTGTTTATTTGGTATTCCTTACAGTGTCGATAATGCAATAGGAAAATAAACAGTCTATTTCTCACACCGAGAGTGAGAACCGTCGTCAGTTACCAGGTACTATTTGAAAGGCTAACGTCATCAGTTGGCGGTGTAGTTAGCCGTGTGAGCAGTTAGCCTGAGGGCATTTTACACACTACACGGCCAAAAGTATGCGGACTCCTGAGTACTGAACATCTCAGTCCAAAACAATAGGCATTAATATGGAGTTGTTCCCCCCTTTTCTGCTATAACAGCCTGCACTCTTCTGGAAAGGTTTTACACTAGATTCTGGACCATTATTTTGGGGATTTCATTCCATTCAGCCTCAAAAGCACAAGAGGTTGAGCACAGCAAGAAGGCCTGGAACAGTTCATCTCAAAGGTGTCCAGTGGGGTTGAGGTCAGGGCTCTGTGCGGGACACTCGAGTTCTTCCACTCCAACCTTGGCACACCATGTCTTCACGGAGCTCGCTTTGTGCACAAGAGTACCGTCATGCTGGAACAGGTTTGGGTCTCTTAGTTCCTGTAAAGGTGAACTGTACTGCTACAGCATACAAAGACACTCTATACAATTGAGTGCTTCAAACTTTGTGTGAAGGTCAGGTGTCCACATAGTGCATCTGCAGCACATTAAAGAAAAGAAGAAAGACTAGTGTACAGGTCGCTGGATCACAGTTTCCCCAACCCTGTTCCTGGAGAACCTCCTGTCCTCCATATTTATTCATGTTTTCCCAGCTCTAACACACCCGATTAGCTAATTAACCACACTTCCTGAGTTGAAGTAGGGGTGTCTTAGAGTACCGAAAACGCAACAAATGTGCAGGGACTGGTGGGGGGTGGTCTCCAGGACGAGGACTGGGAACCCAGGAGATACGTGATCGCTAGTTTTTTTGTTTTTTTTTCCTGAGAGCATGTCTTGGTAAAAATTGATTTGAAAGCTTTATGTCCACGCGGTCAACTGAACCAGTATTTACTCAAATTTGTTTGTTTTTTTTTTTGTTTTTTTTTTTTTTACAGAGAAACAAATGCACGGGTTTCAATCGGTCTGCTTCATTCACGAAAAAAATGGCTTTGCCACATTTCTCTGGCCTGACCACATGGCAGCTGTAGATGACCAGGACTATAGCAAGTCTCATGGGTCGAGGTTCTTGCACTTCATATTTTACTGCCCCTTGGTACCAGCCTGCAGTCTGTTCTCTGATTATTTAGAGCCCCTATTCTAGCAGGCAAGAGAAGAGAGGAAGAGAGGGGGAAAAAAAGAAGAAGAAAAAATCAATCCATATTTCCATAATCCACACTGCTGCCCATCTCTTCCCACTCTGTCTCTCTCTCTCTCTCTCCCTCGCTCCCCTGGGGTAAACTAACCCCTCCACCCCTATCTACGGCCTACAACTGTCATTACGTTCCTGCAACAATAACAGGATAGACAAAAGGGGGCCTGCAGAGATTGGGTCTGCTGCTGCCATATGCTGGCTAACTTGAGGGAAAAAAAAGGGATTTCTCCAGCTACAGAAGGAGCATCTCTACAAAGAGGAAAAGGAGCTTAAGCCTAGTAATGAGGCAACTGAATGAGAGGCTTTATGTGGACTTGCAAAAGGCCGATCCATCTGTACACATTGCGTAAAATAGCCATCTTACCACAGAAACCATGCCGGTAAACAAAACAGGAAAGAAAAAAAAAGAAAAAACAGTGCAAAGGTCAGACTGCTGATGCTTTTTAAAGGCATGGGTTTCTCTAACCACAAGGTGTGATTTCCCGTCTTCATTCTTTCTGCTTATTGCACTTGTTGTTAGGGAGTAGGCAGAGCCTGCAGCATCACTGCACACACTCCGACTTCAAAAGCACACAGTCACTTAGACTGGGCAAAAACAAGTACTTACTCACTTTCTCCCTCTGTCTTCTTCTCTTTTTTTTGTTCAGTAGTCTGCTCTGTTTAGTGTTTCGAAGAGACCCTTCAACAACATGAGTAAAAGGCAGCAACGTACAAACTACAATATGCTGCAGTGAAGTCCAGAATGACTTCATTTTCACAGACGCCGCCTTACACGGTTTACAGAAGTCAGCAACAAGCAAGTACTTTTTAACTCAAGCCTGCCTCCAAAGAGAGCTCCAGTTTGAATGATTATTGGTTAAACAGAAGGCATGTGTTTGTGAAACAAATTACCTGAACATGTACGCTATACAGCCAAAAGTCTTCCTGAAGAAAACAGATGCCACAAAACTGGAAACAAACAATGGTCTAGAATGTCTTTGTATGCTGTGGCATTAAGATTTCTTTTCACTGGAACTAAAGGCGGATTTATACTTGCCGTTGACAGTGCGCATCCTACGGTGGGTCGCTCGTGCACAGCCTCAGAAATGAACGCGACGCATGGTGCGATAACAATATTCACAGTAGAGGCAGGATAGCACTGTGACTCTGTGTTCCCAAATGAATAAACAAACTAGTGCTGTGTCGGTATCTGCATACTTACTTACTATTCTAGACCATTAATGGGCGGCTGGGGATCAGGTGATAGCGCGGGTCGTCCACCAATCGTAGGGTTGGCGGTTCGATTCCCGGCCCACGTGACTCCACATACCGAAGTGTCCTTGGGCAAGACACTGAAACCTAAGGTGCTCCCGATGGCAAGTTAACGCCTTGCATGGCAGCTCTGCTACCGTGTGTGTGTGTGTGTAAGAATGAGACACAGTGTAAAGCGCTATATAAATGCACACCATTATTAAGAGTCCATCATTTTGACAATCACGTCAATGGCAGAAAGTCAGAACGAGAAACACAGCTTGGAAATGTGACAGACAGGAATGCTTTAGCTCCGACGTGCCATCTCCTGGACGTGAATTTAATCCTGCAGATGTACATAAAGGTCCACGAGCGACTACGTGTGTTCCAGCATGACAATGCCCCTGTGCTCAAAGCGAGCTCCGTGAAGACATGGCTTGCCAAGGTTGGAGTAGAAGAACTCATCTCAACCTCACTGAACACCTTTGGGATGAACCGGAACACCAGCTTCAACGCCAGGCCTTCTTGCTGGACATCAGGGTCAAACCTCTGAATGAGAAAATCTCCACAGCCATTTTCCAAAATCTACTGGAAAGCCTTCTCAGATGAGCGGAACCAGCAAACAACTCAACATTAATGGCCATGGTGTTGGAATGGGATGGTCAGTACTCGGGTGCCCACATACCTTTGGACATATAATGGTTTGGTTTATAATAATCTGACTGTCAATACAGACATTTGCATGTTATGTTTACTAAATGACAGTCAAAAAGCACAAAATGAAAAGCTTCACACTTCTTGTATATGATGCTTCTGGGTCAGGCCCAAAGCCCAGCAGAGCGGTTTGCAGCTTGCAGTCTGTGTTGCACCACTTCTGGTATAAAATAAGCTTTATAGAATATGGAAAGCAGGAAGACACCAAAACTGGCAACTTACAGATTTGGTGCCAAGAACTTCTCTCCGTGCCAGATATCATGATATCATGTCGATCAGTTTTCAGTTTCACGTCTTTTCCAGAAAGAGTATTTAAGCTTCTGGTGCAACATCGTGCTAGCTGTATGCTGGGCATTATTACATTCGCAAAAATTAATAATAATTAAAAAAAAAAAAAAAAAAAAAAAAAACAAGCAGACTGGCTGGATTTCAAATAGCTCCCTCTCTCTAAATATGTGCACTGCATACAATATGATATTAACTACCACATGTAGTGTACTACAGGAAAAGCCCATTCACCAACCAGTCTTTAGTTTAGGTTTCAGTCTATATGCCATCATACATCTCTTTTGGCAAGCCAATTAGGGTGTCAAATCTCTGATGCTGACAGCAGAGATTGTTTTAAAACAACTGATTAAAGGCAGATTTATTTCAGATTTAACTCATTACATCAGAAATGTTTACATTCATCAAGTCTGTCTCTTTAAACAGATGGGAAGAGTCTACACATTGATGTAATGACTTTCAGAAGCCTCGACAATAGTGTAGGATTCTCATACAACCCCGGAATTGATTATTTACCCATAACATCACATCCCAAAATGTTATGGGTCCAAAAATGTAATGTTGTTCCTCTTACTCCATAGTAATTCACCAACGGTTAGATATTTTATTCATTAAACAACACCACTTCGTACGTTTTATCCGTCTATAGCTACTTTTAATGATTTGAATGTGAGCAAGACAAACTCCTGTAATCACCAGATCAATGATTATACAATTTTTGTTCAATAATTTACGTTCCCACTGGTTCTTTTACCTGATTTTTTAAATTTCTTTTATTTAAAAAGCGTATAGAGTTACTGTGTCTACATGGACCTCGTCCAGCACCTGCATTTCTGTATAGTCACATGAAGAGTTAGCTAGTTGCATGGGATTAATATGACCCTTACATTTCCAAAAATAAAAATTAAAAAATGAAATCCCAACTGCAACACCCAAGGCACAGCAATAACCGAATTATTTCAGCTCACTCAGAGCCATGGTTTTCCTTGTCTCAGCTTCTCAGTTAGCCCCACGGCCGGCGTTCCTTCAGCTCAGCACCAAAGCTGTTCTATGCTCAGCTCAACTGCTTAGCGTTAGCGTCTTCACTGACTACGCTCGCTCGGCAATCATCATAGCCTTTGTTAATTAATGATCGTTAGTAAGAATAGGAAACGAAGCCAAATTGAGAAAAACATAAGACTGATATCAGAGGTCTTAAATCCCTCCTTACAAGTAGCATTCTTCCAAGAAGTGTGACAGAGGTGAGAAATAAAAGATTCAAGTCGAGTCATATGTATGAGATACCAAGTCATACTTATGAGATAGGTACTAAGTCATAATTTCAACATACTAAGTCTTATACAGGAGAAAGTCATACTTTCTCAACACTAGGTCATAATGACAAGTTACCAAGTCATACGTATGAGATACGACATCATATTTACAAAATACCAAGTCATAATTTCTCATAATAAGAAGTCATAATGATGATACCAAGTCATAAGTTATTTTTTTCCCCGTAATCTAATTAAAAAAGTGAAACTTTCATATGTTCTAGATTCATTACACATAAAGTGAAAGATTTCAAGCCTTTTTTTTTTTTTTTTTTAAATCTAGAAGATTACAGCTTACAGCTCACGAAAATCAAAAATCCAGTATCTCAAAATATTCGAAAAAAGAATTTATAATACAGA
This sequence comes from Ictalurus punctatus, assembly GCF_001660625.3. Taxonomy (NCBI): domain Eukaryota; kingdom Metazoa; phylum Chordata; class Actinopteri; order Siluriformes; family Ictaluridae; genus Ictalurus; species Ictalurus punctatus. The sequence goes on from NC_030425.2 coordinate 3,753,448, forward strand.
AATGTCGACCTTCTCAAAAGTCTGTTAATTTATGCGCTCAATACTTGGTAAGAGCTTTAATCCTTTTGCAGGAATGACTGCATGAATGCGGCGTGGTATGGAGGCGGTCAGTCTGTGGCACTGCTGAGGTGTTCTGGAGGTCCAGGTCGCTTTGACAGCGGTCTTCAGCTCGTCCGTATTGTCGGGTCTGGTGTCTCTCGTAGATTCTCTATGGGGTTCGGGTCAGGAGAGTCGGCTGGACGATCGAGCACAGTAGCACCACGGTCAGTAAACCAGTTACTAGAAGTTTTGGCACTGTGGGCAGCTGCAGAGTCCTGCTGGAAAAGTAAATCAGCATCTCCATAAAGCTCGTCAGCAGCTGGAAGCATGAGGTGCTCTAAAATCTCCTGGTAGACGCTGCACACTGGACCAACACCAGCAGATGACCCGTCACCTCAAATCATCACTGACTGTGGAAACTTCACACTGGACTTCAAGCAGCTTGGATTCTGTTCCTCTCCACTCTTCCTCCAGACTCTGGGACCTTGATTTCCAAATGAAACGCAACATTGACTTCCATCTGAAAAGAGGACTTTGGACCACTGAGCAACGGTCCAGTTCTTTTTCTCCTTAGCCCAGGTAAGACGCTTCTGGCGTTGTCGCTGGTTCAGGAGTGGCTTGACACTAAGAGTACGACACTGCGACATTTCTGTATTATTAATTCTTTCTTCAAATATTTTGAGATCCTGGAAGTTTAAATTCAATTTAAAAAAAAAAAAAAAAAGAACTTTTCCACGATATTCAAGTTTTTTAGATGCACCTGTATGAGATACTGAGTCATATGTATGAGATAGTACATCATACCTATGAGATAATAAGTCATCATTTCAATATACTGAGTCAGAATTATGAGAAGTCACATGTATGAGGTACTAAATGAAATACTAAGTCATAATTAATAGCGGGCGGCTGTGGCTCGATTCCCGGCCCGCATGACTCCACATGCCAAAGTGTCCTTGGACACAAGACACTGAACACCAAGTTGCTCCCAATGGCAGGCAAGCGCCTTGCATGGCAGCTCTGCTGTCATTAGTTTGTAAACCGTTTACCATAATAAAGGCATAATTACGAGGTGCAAGCCATCATTTCTTAACACTAAGTCATAATGATGAGATACCAAGTCATACTTCTGAGATACTAAGCCTTCATTGACTATGCTCACTCAGTTATCATCATCATCATAGTCTTTGTTAATTAATGTTCATTAGGAAAAGTAGAAAACAAAGCCAGACTCAGAAAACACAAGACCGATCTCAGGGGTCTTAAATCCCTCCTTACAAGTAGCATTCTTCCAAGAAGAGGTGAGAAATAAAAGCCTGCATGAGCTTGGATGTGAGGAAAGTTGTGAGTGCGTGAAGCCCCAGACCCATCAACACAGCAGCTGTTTGTGTTTTGAGTTGATGTGAGCATGCCAACATTACAGTTTTCTTACAGTTTCACAGTGTAAGCAGTTGCAACAGTGCAAACGTCAGATGAAGGGAAATCTGCAAGGAACAAGTTTTACTTTCTACGAGACCTCCCAGACCTGCTAACTCAAACCATACACATCAGTCGGAAGTCTCACCGCGTGTTCGCAAAAGACGTCTGACTTCATCTACCGGCTCAAAGAGCTCCTGAAACTGTGGTTAATATCTACTGTATATTTTCCCCACTGATACACCAACAACACAATGCAAACTATTACCGCTGCTTCTTCTAACAGATCTGCGGATTTTTTTTTTTTTTCTGCTGAGCTGTTCATTACGATGAACTGTAGCCGTGAAAATAAGCAGAAATTATAAAAACGGACAATACATACGATCATTTATTTAGAGCATAAATCTATGGGGAGACAAAATGAAAAGTTTTGCTAGATGCTGCAATCTTCTCTGCAAACGCTGCTTTCAAAATGGCCACCATAACTATCATAAACATTCACGTAATTTATATTTGGGCAAGCCTTTCGTTTTCCGTAAAAAGATAAACGGCACCTAGCTTCCTCCGGTAATTCTACAAGGTTAAGAGAAGTCCAGAATATAATTCATCGTAATTTAATAGATGAAATCCAGCAGTAGCATACAGATCATATGAAAGAGTCTTCTGTCGGACATCATCCTATTGTATCATCTGAAATCGAAATGAAGAGGTTTAAAAGCACAGTAATACGCTCCGTCAACTCGACTGTGCATGTTTACAGTAGACGGCTCATCCTTCTTTGAGAACTAAGATTTTTCTACCTAGGAGCGTTCCTATGGTTTGAAATCCCCGTTAAGATTTCGGAGCGAAGCTGAAGTAAATAAAATAAAATAAAATATTTGCAAAGATGATAAAAATGACACACAGGCAGCAAACTGCAATAAAATGATAGGATGATAGTCCAACAGAAGAGTCTTTCACATAATCTGTATTCCACCGCTGGGCTTCCTTTATTAAATTATTATTGCGATGAATATGTATTGAATTCTCTTACGCGTGTGGAATATTTGAATATGCGGGAGCGTATTCAGCAGAATATTCAAAAAATCGAAATAATCTGGAGTTGCAGAAATTACAGGAGGAAGCCTGGTGCTGTTTGAGTTTTAGGGAGGAAAAAAAAAAGCCTTGCCCAAATATTAATTACAGTGATTCTGCTTCTTATTATTATTACTACATTTCAAATGAGCAATTAAGTCCCTTTGGTACCTCTACCTTATCAGAATGCATTGGGGAAATAAGTATTAGACACGTCAATATTTTTCCAGTAAATATATTTCCAATGAGGTTCTTCACATGAAATTTTCAACAGACATCAGAATTAACTCGAGAAATCCGGAAATATAAATAATTCACAACGTTAAAGTCCATAAATAAAGTTATGTGTACTAAAGTGGAATGAAACGGGAAAAAAGTATTGAACACATTAAGAAAAAGCAGTTCTCCAAGGCAAGGTAAGGCAAGGAACCAGCTGAAATCCGTAAGTAATTATACCCCCTATCTGTGCAAGTTAATATCAGCTGGGTTAGTAAATTGATGGTCTATAAAAAGGCTTTTCGTTATCAAAGTGTCACACAAGAAACATCTCATGATGGGTAAAAGCAAAGAGCTCTCCCAAGACCTTCACAACCTTATCTTTGCTAAACATACTGATGGAATCGGATACAGACGTATTTCAAAACTTCTGAATCCTCTAGTAAGCACCACTGGGGCCATTATCCACAAGTGGGAGCAACATCACTCCGTCATCAACCGGCCACGCACAGGAGCTCCTCACAAGATTTCTGACCAGGGAGTCAGAAGAATAGTCAGAAGAGAAGCCCAAGAGCCAAGGACCACTCGGAAAGAGCTCCAGAAACACTTGGAGGCAGCAGGTGCCATCGTCACAGAGAAAACAATAGGCAGTGCACTGCACTACTCACGCTCACCCGCAAGACTCCATTACTAAAGAAAAGGCATGTCGACGCTGTTTAAAGTTTGCTACAACTCATTTGGACAAAGTTATGAAATACTGGATTTAAAGACGATATGTTTAGAAGAACGGGCCAAAATCACACCTGAATACTGCGGCTGATTAATTTCTTCATACAGGAAGTGTCTTGAAGCCGTCATTATAAACAAAGGCTTCTCCAATAACTATTAAATAAATTTCAGTTAGCGTGTTCAATACTTTTTTCCCGTGTCATTCCTCTTTATTACACATAACTTTATTTATGGACTTTAATGTTGTGAATTCTTTATATCTCCGGATTTCTTGAGTTAATACTGATGTCTGGTGAAAATTTCATGTGAATAACCTCATTGGAAATATATTTACTGGAAAAAAATGTTGACGCGTTCAGTACTTATTTCCCCCCACTGTGTGTGTTATTTCTAGATTCGTGTAGAGTTCGCACCTTGTATGTTATTAGTTCTGTGGTACATGTGAAATGTGGAACGATAGAAGATGGTGATAAACGATAAACAAGGCTAGCCTTGTTATTTTGGGGTGCATTTCGGTGATCACTACAGAACTTGCTCGATTTGAATTTCATAGAATAAGGGTTATTCGGTCATGTATCTGGATTTCTTCCCGTCGAACCAATTAGGACTTTGGTAGAACGTGCATGCACTTGTGAAGGAGATGACCAATTAAAATAAGGGTACCCAGACTAAACTGTCTGACTGACTGTCCAATCTACTTCCGGGTTAAAACCAGTGCAAACTGTGGCCAAATCGGATCCAAACAGTCCACCGGTAAATGCTAACTGTTTTCACCAAGACTGTTCAGTATTACTTTTTGTGCACGTCAATGCGTTTGTATTTATCGAACACCAAATCGTTAGTTCTTACTGTGGCTGCCTGATTATAAATAAATAAATAAATAAATAAATAAATAAATAAATAAATAATATTCATTTGAGAGTGTAAATGTCCATATAATAGAAGCCTTAGCAGCTATTGGCACAGATTTCAATTGGTTTTCTCCATGTGTGCTCGGGTTCAAAGACAACAACACAGTTTTTGGATGAACTATTTTAAAAAATGTAAAGAAATTCAAACAAACTCTCCCCCTTTAAAAAAAAAAAATACATAGGAATAAGTGTATATGTAAGTTTGCAGTACAGTTTTAAAAAGATTTTCTCGGAGTGCCAATAATTTTGCCACATTTTTTAAGAGAAAATATACATTTTATAAATGTTATATTTGCTGTTTATTCTTACAGTAAATACAAGTACTTTCTCCATTTTATACAAACATTTCACACTCTTGTATAGCGCCAAGTGCTGTTCATGCACTATTATTAATTCGCAAATTAAAAGTGTGACAGCTCATATATTTATAGACATTCTCATCATATTTAAACCTGACAAATTAACCATATCGCTGAAGCTCTGTTGGAATCTGTTCTTAAACTGTTTAGCTCTTCAGATTTTTCAGTCTGGCTCTATATCTCAGGACGTCCATTTCCACCCCTTTTTTTATTATTATTATTTTTTTTTAATCCTGTGAGTAGTCTCATAACTATGAGATACTGAGAAGTGATTATGGAATGTTAAGCCTTAATCATGAGATAGCAAGTCAGAATTTCAAGATAATAAGTCACAATTATGAGATGGTCATAATTATGACGTACGAAATCATAACTTCATCACACCAAGTCGTGACTCTGAAATAAATTCATACGTATGAGGCACAAAGTTAAAATTTCAAGATACTAAGTGATAATTTGTCAACGCTGTCATAAGTATGAGATAATCAAGTCATAATTTTGACATACTAAGCCATATGTGTAAGATAACAGGTAACCTAATGATGAGATACAAAGACATCATTCCAAGATGGTAATTTCAAGTCATAATTACGAGAGGAGTTCATGCTTATGACATACAAAGTCATCATTTCAAGATACTAAGTCATAGTGATGATAAACCCACTAATAATTTCTTGACACAGTCAGAATTATGAGATACGAGACATTAAGTACCATAATCTATCATAATTTTGAGATACTGTAATATTTATAAGAAAGTCATACCTATGAGATACAATGTCATAATTTCAAGATACTAAGTCACAATTATGAGATACCAAGTGATCATTTCTCAACACTGTCATAGTTTCGAGATACTATCTCGTAATTTCAAGATACCGATTCATAATTAAGAGAGGAATTCATACTTATGAGATACAGTCATAACGATGAGAAGCCGAGTAATCATTTCTCGACACTGTCATAATTATGAGATATGAGGCCATAATTTCAAGAGACTATTTCATAATTGTAAGATAGTCATACTTATGAGGTGCAAAGTCATACTTTCAAGACACTGAGTCATAATGATGAGATCCCAAGTCACAATTTGAACATATCGTCTCCTATCTCAAGATACCGTCTCAGAATTTTGAGATACTAAGTCATAATGAGATAACAAGTCATAATAATGAGATACAAAGTCAGAATTTCAAAATACTAAGACGTAATTATGAGATAAGTCATAATTTTGTGATCACAAGTCATATCGTCTTCTCAGATCCCTACTACCAAAATAAAAAAGGTAGTATTTTGAAATTATGACCCATTTTCTCGTTTTTTTTGTGGCAGAAATCTACCATTGATGACCTGCATCTTGTTTTTCCCCCTTTTTAGTAACCACTGAGGAAAAGGAAAGATAAAAAAAAATATGGTGGGGCAGCACAGAAGGAAAGGGGGGGGGGGTTCACGGACAAGGTGGTGAGGTCCATTTGAACAGAAACGAGCAAAGGAGCAGGGAGGGAGGGAGGGAGGAAGGGGAGAGAAGGGGGGGGGGGGGGGGGGGGGTTGTGCTGTTTCCAACCTGGTCTCCAAAGTCCTGGGGGAACTTCCACAGCACTGTCGGATCTGTAAGCAATTGACAGACAGCATTAATCAGTGGCTGCACAACGCCATGCACACCATTCAGAACACATACATATTAATGAAAGGGGTGGGGGGGCAAAGGGTGGCTTCTCCTGTGTGCCGGCACACTGCGGCAGAGCGCAGGAGCACGATCAGCTCTGCATATGCTAATATCATCAGTCAAGGCAAGTCCCGAAGATATATAAAAATGTATGAAATTTTTAGATTTCGCTCTGAAGATAACGTAACGCATTATTCGCTAATCTTACAGTTAAGAGTACGAGACTTTGGGATTATATATGAAACATTATATGTTTTGGGGTCTTTTGTTTTTTTAGCACAAAAGTGAATCATTTCTCTACATAATCTCCATTTCGTTTTTCCAATTAGTCCAGAGGGGGAAAAAAAATATATATATATATATATATATATATATATATATATATATATATATATATATATATATATATATATATATATATATTCTTCCAGCTGCTAATTTATGTCACACTCTTAATGTTTTCGTTTGACTAACCCTCGCACACATCCAAGACACATCCACAGCTGTGAATATACAATAAAATCACCTTGAGGCAACCAGTAAATACACAGCAGGTCTAAAGTTAAGTACCTTTTATCAAATCAATGATTTTTAACTTTAGACATATGCTACACATTAGCAAAATAATATTCAAGCCTGTGCAACCTCAGACACGAAACCAGCACTGCTGTGAGACTCTAAAGATCACACAGCGGTTTACTGGAGGCCAATTAAAAGGAGCAAACAGCCAGGCAGCGAGCCCCAGGATGCGCAGGAACCATACACCTCTCCGTCTTCCTACTTAATGAAATGAGAAAACAAATTGACTCTGTGGAATAGATGCTGCACTCCTCCTTTTTTTTTTTTTTAATCCTCTTTAAGGACAGGCTTTAAAAAGGAAGCAGTCTAGTTTGGAACAGGATTTGTCACTGGTTAGCAATCAAGTCTTTTTTTTTTTTTTTTTTCCCCCCCCTACTTAAAATGTTGCTTACAGGAGAGCTAGATTCATACATTTCTGCTGAATGGATCTTCTTAACATTTACAGTTGTTACTCATTCTTTATAATAAAATAATCATTACTATGACAGGCCATGTGGAGCACGTTCAATGATTTAACATCTCCATCAAACACTCTGAGAGGACACCTGACAGACCATAAGCAACACTCATCCTTCTTATCATCATCATCATCATCTCCTATTCTTACCTTACTGTCCTTCCTCAATAGTAGGGCTTTTACTTTTACGCAGTGGAACTAACCTGATGCTAGAAGGGAGAAAAGGGAAGACCAAGGTGTGTTACATAATCCCCTCGCAGGATTTCACAGACTCCGTCTTAAGATTTTTTTTTTTTTTTTTTTTTTTACAAAGACCAAATATCCGTCTCCCCAGGGAGCGTAAACCCTTCATCTTATCTGGCAGAGTTAGGTCAATTTTATGCTGATTTTATGGGTGAGAGGATGAGAACCACTGCCGGGGAGGAAAAACAAAACAAGTGGAAATGCGATCTGATCGAGGAGAGAGGAAGCTATAGGAAAAGAGGTTGCTGAGAATAAGGAGATGGACGTGGCACAAATCCAGGGCAGAGTTAAGGAAGAAATTAGGTACAAGTAGAAGTGAAGAGAAAGCAGAACGGTGAGAAGGAGGGGCACAAACAAGGCACATGGAAGCCCCCCACCCAAACACACCCACCCAAACACACCCCCACTCCTCAACAATACACCTTCTGTGGAGCATATCCTGGAGGGTCTCATAATAAACCATACCTCAAGATGCATGCTTATTCATACGAACAAAACTTGCAAATCTCATTCCCTGTGGGATTTTTCCTCACCATAGCGGACTGACATGAAAAGGCCAAAATTCAGATGAGCTCTTTTCATAAAGCTCCACTCCTCACTGTCCACTCCGATTGAGATTCGCTCGCTAGTCTGGGCTGAAATGTTAATATCTGATCAAAAACGTTCCATAGTTTTAATACTGAAGTAGGTGTGCAGGTACAGGAGTATTTCCACTAGAGGAACCTTTTATATATATATATTTTTTTTTAAAAAGAGTAGCTGGAGTTAAAAGAAGCCCAAAAAGTTGATACTTATGGCTGGCTTACAGTCGCCGAATCCACCGAAGACGGGACAATTGATCTGTTAATCAGTGGAAAATAGTGGGCCAAGATCATTGTTCATTCTGATTTAGTCTCCAACTGTCTCCTTTTTTTTTTTTTTTTTTTTTTGAGGTGGGGTTACACCAGGGAGTGTGGTGAGATAAAGGCCCCTGTCTGAGGGTGAAAAGCTGTCAAAGAGAACCAGGCACGTTGCCTCCGCCGGCTCCCACTGCCATATTGTTAGCGGTTTTTGCGTGAGGGCGAAATGCACGGGGCGGACAGACACAAAGGGGATTAATGGGTTAAGGCTGAAAGTTGAAGGTTACGAGGGGAAACCTAACCCCTACTGCTGAGCCAGAGAGAAATGTCACCGTGACAGACCTGAGGCTGCTTAATCCCCCGTCCAACACACACACACACACACACACACACACACACACACATATATGCACCCTCCCTACCAGCCTTCTTTCTGCCCCCCCTGAGCTTGGCGCAATGAGAGCATGCCTATTCCCAGCAGGTCTGTGAACTACCCCAAGTCGGCACACACACACACACACACACACACACACACACACACACACACACACACACACACACACGTACTGGACGCATACATTAGCATAAAAAGCTGGAAACAAGCATGAGTTGTACACTGAACCTTTTAGTATACTAAAATACATTTACTAGTACAACACACAAGCCTAACGCATACAAGATTTAGAAACGTGGTACTCGATTTTTCAAACTTTAAACAACTTTTTCATTCTGGCGTCTTTGGGCTGTGAGCGATACTTTCGAAGAAATAGAAGAAGATGAAGAAAAAAAACCCCCATCGAATGGCTGTATGTAAGCCTGTACAGGGTCCCACGAGTTTTGAAAGCATTGGCAGTGTTATGTGTAACCATCACTGCTTTCTCTGTACCAAAGTGACCACCTGAGTAGGTCTTAAAACGTGTTGTCCAGGACGGTGAAGGTGGGGAAAACAATCTCGCGCGCCCCTGTCAGCTTGGACGAAGTCATTTGACTAGGCCGCAGAAGGAGACTAATGGGTGAGAATTGAAATCACCTCTGAGGAGCGAGCTATTTTCGACTGCATCACGCCGAAAGTGTAGCCGAGAGCAGGCTCGCGAGTATCGATCCCCGAAGGCCTTCGAACCCAGCTAACCTTCGACAGTATGGCAACACACTGGCACCCCCAGGCATGGGCAGTGCAGGTCAGCCTTTAATCAATGTTTGGCCAACCAGGGGATGCTTAACTTTACAAGTCGATATGCGTCTCTTTGATGGAGCCCAGGCAGGGGGAAACGGGTTAATAGGTGAGTAGTGGAGACGGACCAGCGTACTATCACAGCTGACACCACGTTTTATCGTGTCTGTCTGTCGGCCCTCTGGATAGAGATACTACCAGAGCATAGATACTGCAATAATAGATAGAACACACACACACACACACACACACACACACACACACACACACACACACACACACACACACACACACAGGTTAACTGCGTGCCTGTCACTGCGCATTAACAGACCTGCTCGTGTGTTCGTTTTCATTATGGATCAAGTGTGAAATGAGGAATCTCAAACTGTTTGGATGTACAGTCGTGCCCGAAAGTTTGCATACCCCTGGCAGAATCCGCGAAATCTTAATACTGTTCACAAAATAAGAGCGATCATCAAAATCCCGTGTCGGTTTTTTTTATTTAGTGCTGTCCTGAATATCACGTCACCCAGACTATCAAATATTCCTCGACAAAATATATTTGGTCCAGAAAAAGAAAACAGTATAGATCAAGTTTCAGGTTCCCGAACATGACACAATGGGGCAAGATAAAAAATGAGGGAAAATTTCCTCCCATTAATCCACCTTAGCGACACTGATTGTAGAGCTGCAACAACTATTCGATAATTAAAATAACCGACAATGAAGGTCATTATGGTCATTAACGTCATTATCGCGTCGGACGCTGCGACAGACGCGTGTGCCGTTTAATGTGTTCCACACGTGTTTTCTTCAGCGCACAAATCACATGTTTACCTTTATATCCTTATCTGTAAATGCTAGAAATTCACGCCAGTATTTCCATTTTACATAAAGTCTCGTCCTGACAGCGAGCGAGTCTCCGTTAAACTTCACCGCATGAGCGCGAGTCCACGCGTACGCGTCAATCAAACATCACGCGATAGAAAGGAAGTGCAATAACTCGGACTAAAATATTCATTCTGATCAAATATGCTGTTTAATGCGATATTTATCTATATTTAGAAACAACAGTAATTGTGTGTTTATGAGAACAGTAACTGTAATGGGGTCATAACCTGTAATTGTAAATAAATGTAAGAAGCGTCGTACATTTACAGAATAAAGTAACGTTACTGTGTTCAGATGAGTGAATGTGTGTGTTACTGCAGAACATTCAACCTCTTACCACTTAAAACTTTTTGTTTTTCTCTTTTTTCGCGTTTTTAATATCATGATTTAACTCCTGCTTTAAAGCTTGTGGACAATCAGTTGTTTTTTTTATTTATATATATATATAGACAGTATCTCACAAAAGTGAGCACACCCCTCACATTTGTGTAAATATTTGATTATATCTTTTCATGTGACAACACAGAAGAAATAACACTTTGCTACAATGTAAAGTAGTGAGTGTACAGCTTGTGTAACAGTGTAAATTTGCTGTCCCCTCAAAATAACTCAACACACAGCCATTAATGTCTAAACCGCTGGTGACAAAAGTGAGTACACCCCTAAGTGAAAATGTCCAAATTGGGCCACTGGAGTCCTCTTCCACTCCTCCATGATGACATCACAGAGCTGGTGGATGTTAGAGACCTTGTGCTCCTCCACCTTCCGTTTGAGGATGACCCACAGATGTTCAATAGGGTTTAGGTCTGGAGACATGCTTGGCGAGTCCTTTAGCAAGGCAGTGGTCATCATGAGGTGTGTTTGGGGTCGTTATCATGCAGGATACTGCCCTGCGGCCCAGTCTCTGAAGGGAGAGGATCATGCTCTGCTTCAGTATGTCACAGTACATGTTGGCATTCATGGTTCCCTCAATGAACTGTAGCTCCCCAGTGCCGGCAGCACTCATGCAGCCCCAGACCATGACACTCCCACCACCATGCTTGACTGTAGGCAAGACACACTTGTCTTTGTACTCCTCACCTGGTTGCCGCCACACACGCTTGACACCATCTGAACCAAATAAGTTTATCTTGGTCTCATCAGACCACAGGACATGGTTCCAGTAATCCATGTCCTTAGTCTGCTTGTCTTCAGCAAACTGTTTGCGGGCTTTCTTGTGCATCATCTTGTGAAGAGGCTTCCTTCTGGGATGACAGCCATGCAGACCAATTTGATGCAGTGTGTGGTGTATGGTCTGAGCACTGACAGGCTGACCCCCCACCCCTTCAACCTCTGCAGCAATGCTGGCAGCGCTCATACATCTATTTCCCAAACACAACCTCTGGATAGGACACTGAGCACGTGCACTCGACTTCTTTGGTCGACCATGGCGAGGCCTGTTCTGAGTGGAACCTGTCCTGTTAAACCGCTGTATGGTCTTGGCCACCGTGCTGCAGCTCAGTGTCAGGGTCTTGGCAATCTTCTTATAGCCTAGGCCATCTTTATGTAGAGCAACAATTCTTTTTTTCAGATCCTCAGAGTTCTATGCCATGAGGTGCCATGTTGAACTTCCAGTGACCAGTATGAGGGAGTGTGAGAGCAATGACAACAAATTTAACACACCTGCTCCCCATTCACACCTGAGACCGTGTAACACTAACAAGTCACATGACACTGGGGAGGGAAAATGGCTAATTATGCCCAATTTGGACATTTTCACTTAGGGGTGTACTCACTTTTGTTGCCAGCGGTTTAGACATTAATGGCTGTGTGTTGAGTTATTTTGAGGGGACAGCAAATTTACACTGTTACACAAGCTGTACACTCACTACTTTACATTGTAGCAAAGTGTCGTTTCTTCAGTGTTGTCACATGAAAAGATATAATCAAATATTTACAAAAATTGTGAGGGGTGTACTCACTTTTGTGAGATACTGTATATATATTTTATAGAACGTTAATATTATTTTTTAAATCCTTTGTACAGTGTACAATATAGTCCACATAGACACATTTAATACCTTTTTCATAGCCTTCACGTTGCACAATTGTTGAAGGACAACATTGGGCAGAATGTGAAATAACGTTTTGGTTTTTTTTTAAATGTAGAAAATAAAAATTGGCCTTTTAATCCAACTAATCGATCAACATGAAGAAATAATCGACAGATTGATCGGTTATCAAAATACTCGTCAGTTGCAGCCCTAACCGATTGCCACGCTTTCTCCGTTTCATTACTCGACTTTAGTTAAATTTCATTTTCAGTTATAATTATTTATTTGAATAGTCAGAACAGTCTTACACTGACGGTAAAACGTCTGCCCAAACATGCTCATAGAAGACATTTCTTCATTTGCACTTATTTCTACTATATTAAAACGACAATGAAGACATTAACATGATGAAATAATGCATATGTGACAATGCACTGACCAAGTTCTAAATGAAAATGACCTGTTTGGGCAAACAACTGTATTACAATTAAAAACCTCTCAGAGTCCCTCCATTTTCACAGGCTCAAAAGTAATTGGACAAACTAACAATTATAAATGTTAGGATTAATTTTAACACTTGAATGCCAATCTGGAACCCATGGACATCACCAAATGTTGAGTTTCCTTCCTTGAGATGTTTTCGCAGGCCACCTTTACTGCAGCCGCCTTCCGTCGCTGCTCGTGTGTGGGTCTTTCTGCCTTCAGTTTTGTCTTCAGTAAGTGAAAAGCAGCTCAACCCGGTTGCCATTTAAGAACATTCCATTCTTTTAGAAGCTCTTGGGTTGCTTCCGTGGTATGTTTTGGGTCGTTATCCATCTGTACTGTGCAGTGCTGTCCTATCAGTTTTGCAGCATTTGACTGAATCTGAGAAATTATAGCTCGATACACTTCAGAATTCATCCTGCTTACTTCTCTCTGCAGTCACATCATCAACAAACACCAGTGACCCAGTTCCAATAGCAGCCGTACATGTCCATGCCCTAACACTCCCTCCACAGATTTGACAGATGATGTGGTCTGTGTTGGACCATGAGCCTTTCCTTTCCTTCTCCATACTCTTCTCTTCCCATCATTCTGCGACAAATTAATCTTGCATCAGAACTGAGTTGTTCTTTTTTTGTTGTTTTTTTTTAGCAAAGTCTAATCAGGCCTTTCTGTTCTGGAGTGTAAGCAGCGGTTTAGATCTTGAGGTCAACCCTCTGTATTTACATTCACGAAGGTGTTTCTTAAGTGTAGAATAAGCCTACCTCCTCCAGAGTGTTCCTGACTCGGCTAAAATGTCGTGAAAGGGGTTTTTCTTCAACGAGGAAGTTCTTCCACTTTAGTTGTCTTCCGTGGCCTTTCGGTGTTGCTGAACTCGCCTGTGTATTCTTTCTTTTTAAGAAAATGTACCAAACTGTTGATTTAAGCTCATGGTTTCTCATCAAAAAGTGGTTTGCGTGGTTTACAGTCAAACTTAATTGAAACAAATTTCTAATTCCTGAGTTTGAATTATGTCGAGCGAGTATCACGTGTTAACATGATCAGGGTTCAGTTTTATTCACGGCTTCGGAAATACACGATGATCTCATTATAGATGTACGAGAAAAACAAAACCGTGTTCACATAACTCAGCTCACCCGTGTGGAACCAGCGTACGCATTTGAACAAAGTAAATTCAATTAGCTTTTTTATTTGTGTGCGTGTGTGTGTGTGTGTGTATGAATAATAGCTAGAACAGCTTTTGGCTGATATGCACTCTGTAACAAGCCATTTAAAATGTGATATAGTTCTTAATTATAGCATGTTCATGTCAAAGCCGAAGTACATTATTCTGGGTAGTTTGGGGGGAGGGGGGGTTCCGTTTTAATAGATAAAGTTAGTAAAGATTTACTGGAGACATGCTGCACTAATAACAACAAATAGTCTAGAAAGCACAGAAATCCTGATAATGATTCATGTTAAATGAAAGTAATGCTCTCAAGTAATCTGGAGGTGAATTACTTCATGTGTTTTATTTTTTTTTTTTTTAAATTACGTTGACTTAAATCCATAAGTGTGGACACGGATGCATGAAAGGGTTAATAAGATCAACCTCAAATTCCCAATAGCCTTTCGTGAAACTTTGGAGGTTTGCATGCACTTCAGTAAAATTATTTTAATATCTTGTGGTGACACCATAGGACAAACAACCATGTAAACCCTGACAACATGCATCATCCTCTCCTCTCGTTCTCGGCCAGAGGTTAAACTGCTGAACTCTCACCCTCCTTGGCACGGTCTTCTTTTTTTCTCCCCCCCCCCCCCCCCCCCCTCTCCTTTATCCCCTCCCCTTATCTATAAAAGATTTATTTCACAGTATGTCGTGGTGTGGATTAGCCTACTCGATGCCCCAGAACAAAGCCATTGTCTGCCTTTGCTAACAGGTCTGTGCAAAGAGGCAGCCTGTTAGAGGAAGCTGCAGCTACTTAACACCCACAATAATGCCATTGTGAGTGGCCCACTTGCAGGGTCTTGGGTTTTCTTTTGGGCCTCATCGAGACTTTGTGTGAGCGAGTCAAGGAACTGGGAGAAAATCCCATCAAGCAGTCGTGTGTGAGTTAACTAAGGTAACCTGCTGTGAACCTGATGAAGATGTCAGCTAAACATATGGCAGAAAAAAAAAATCTATTGTCAGAACAAGGGGCTTTTTTTTTTTTCTTTCTTTCTTTCTTTCTCCCCCACAGAATTAAAAGCTGTGCAGAAAGAGGAGGGAGGACGGCATCTTCGAACCAAAAGCCGGGAATAACCGTGGTCATCACTTTACTTCTGGACCAGTAACTTTATTCCACCGACAAGCAGCTCCTCCTACTGAGTTCACAATTAAAGACGCAAGCAGATTAGTGAACGTCTTTGAAGCTCAGACAAAAAGGAAACACTCGCCGTTGTTGTATCCCCCCCCCCCCAACCTGATTGCATGCTGCAAATGGCATTACACTTCATGCTACTTTAACAAGCAAGGAACTCAAGAATGGATATAGTATACTGTGATGACATGCTTCTTAAAATTACCACGCTAGTCACTTGTGGTCTGTGAACCTTTTATATCAGGACGGACCCTGTGACGCACTTCCTGCGAGTCCATTACAGTACATCCGGGAATGCTTTGATTGAATCACAAGGATGTGCCAGTCTCTGCTGGGTCTTGATTGGGCATCCTGAACACTTCAGAAGTAGTGACCAATAGTGGCGTGTGAAGAGGCAGGGACATGGTAGGAGTTTGATTCTGATGTGATAATGAGATTAAAGTTCGATATGAGAGATGCAAATGGGACGTACAGGTCGCTCTCAGAAAACCCGTGGCATGGATTCCACAATTCTGGTCCATGTTGACATGACCGTATTATATACTTGCTGCAGATTGGTCGGCTGCACCGTCATGCTGCAAATCTCCCGTTCTATCACATCCCGAAGGTGTTCCACTGGATTCAGATCCGTTAACTGGGAAGGCCACACCATCACACCACCACCCATTGACACGGCAGGTTGGGTTCATGGATTCATGCTGCTGATGCTAAATTCTGTTGTGTTTTCCCCGTTTTTACCAGTCTTCAGATTCCTATTCTTATCTGACAGGAGAGGATAAGAATGTGGTCTTCTGCTGTTGGAGTGTATCCGCCTCAAAGATCGATGTGGTGTTCCTTCCAAGATGCTTTTCTGCTCAACTTCAAAGGACTCAAAGTCAACTTAACAAAACTGTGCGATATGAAGTGTGATGTTTCGGTGGGAAAACACGTGGATTTCGTGCTGTGTGTAAAGATGATGTCTCGTGTGTGGAATGATGAGAAAACTGCAGTCTGTAATCTCTGCACTGATAATATTTTACACTGCAGCAGTGAAGCGGGAGTTTCAGCGTCGAGTCGAAATTACCCCCCCCCCCCCCCCGCGCTGCTCGAGCTGAATTAAAGTTGCAGTACACCGCTGAGAGATTTAAATGAAGACGCGTTGACAAAAAAGTCTATATTGTACAGAAAAATATATTTATAGGAGTAGTATATTTCATTTCCAGTTAGTATTAATATATAAAAAGTTGATATTATATACGACCAGTTTGATGTCGGTGATGAAGTAGAAACGCTTGTGTGTGTGGAGAGTGAATGTGAGACTAACAGGAGGATTTTTACACTTCAGTCAGTGTTAATATGAATTAATAACATTCAATAAGTTCATAATCTTACTTTAATCTCCAGAACTGAGTTCATGTGTTCATGTTCATTACAGTCATGTGTTCATGTTTATGAGACCAGTTACTGTCAAACAACTTGCTGAAATGGAGAGAATAAAGTTTTTATTTGCATTTCCTTCAGAATTGTGGAGTTAATTATTATTCATTTAAAAGAAGGTATAAAAGGCAGAACTATCGGTATCGGTGAGAAATGTAGTATCGGTGCATCTCTAGTTTAGGTACAGTAAATTGTTGCGCCAACAACTCAAGTACTTACTCTATATGTCCAAACTGTTACCACAAAAATGGAAGCACACAATTGTACAGAATGTCTTTGTACGCTGTAGCATTACAATTTCCCTTCACTGGAACTAAGAGGCCCAAACCTGTGGTTGGACAAGTCTGGAGTGGATGAACTCGAGTGTCCTACACAGACCCTGACCTCAACCGACAGCGATAGCGCCCCAGGCCTCCTCACCCGACAACAGTGCTTGACCTCACTAATGCTCTTGTGGCTGAATGAGCACAAATCCCCACAGCCACGCTCCAAACTCTAGTAGGAAGCCTTCCCAGGAGAGTGGATCGGGTTATTATAACAGCGAATGGGAACTAAATCTGGACTGGGATGTTCAACAAGCACATACAAGCATGATGGGCGGTTGTCCACAAACTTCTGGACATATAGTGTATCTAAGAAACTTTTACAAGCAACACTGCCGAGACAGGACAGGCGCAAAAGGTATTCTTCTTCTTCATTTTTGTTTTTGTTTTTTTAATTAAAACAAATCAGGTTTGCTTTCACTCCGCAGGAAAGACCAGCAGTCGGTACACATAACTGAGGAAAACCTGGAGCAATAACATCAAAAGATATGAAAGACAACACGGTGGATCTTTTTTTAAACAATTAAAGTCGCTCATTTTAAGCTTTTGTTTAAGCTTTTTTAAATGTTAACAAGGAGGGGGCTTGTAATTTCTTGTACAAGCGAAAACAAGAAGTCAATTCTCATTCCCAACACCAGCAAATGAGGATTTCACCATATTTACAGTACAATATGGAACACATGTCGGCAGCTTCATTTGCATATTTTACATACGCTTACACCTCTCGGTAAACAGCGAGGAAGGAAATTAGAGACGTATATTTCTATGTCTAAATTCATGAAGCTAGATCAGGGTACACCCCAATTTCACAGCTTCACGACTGTGTGGAGAAGCATATGGGCGTCGGCTATGTGACAGTCCCAGCATATCACTGTATATTAGCGCAGTCTGTCACAATACATGTCCAACGCCAGGAATATTTATCCACTGTCTGTAATTGGTGGGGGGATTTTTTTCCCCCTCCCTGTATGCTATTTTAATTCGGTGGCTAAAACTGCAAAGCCATAACAGGACAATACAAAAAATATTGAAATAACTCCTTAAATCCTGGCGCTGTAATCATTTATACGGAGTATGATCCCTGTAGTGGTACAGCTAAGCACGGTGTCACAACAGCCATCAGTCTGCGTTACCGCACCGTAGGCTACATCTCACGGACATTAAAATGTCTTTACCTCTTGAAGGGGGGTGGCCGCAACTCCCGTTTGGGTGTGTGAGCAGGAAAGCTGGAGAAGGGCTGCAGCAGGTAATCACAAGTTGCAAACCATATGCTCGCACCATCTGTCTCGCACGTCACACGTACACGCGCACACATCTAAAAACAGGCTACCTAAAGAGTCGATTAAACGACAAATAACAATTGGCCGGGAGACAGCCGGCTTTGAGTTACTATACACTCTCACCCACACCTAGCCCACGGATAAGGCACGCAACCTACAAATGACGGCATCGTCTTCACAAAAAGCCCAACAAATACAATCAGTTTCGATTCTTTGCACCACTCTCACAGTCATGACAGAAATAAGGAAGTATTTGAAGCAACATCTGTATTTCCTGGGTTTAAATATTTTTTGCTTTGTTGTTGCACGTGAATGAAAATATAAACAGAGCAAAAAGGAAATGGATGGATTATGGATGGGGGGAAAAAGAAAGAAAGAAAGAAAAAGAAACGGAGACAGGAGAGAGACACGCTTGCATACTCAAACAAGGACGATATCGTATACGCCGATTCCGTCCGACACTCACTGATGTAACGGACCGATCAGGCGATGGGACACGCTGTGGGACAACAAAGGCAGTGTGAACGACTCACACGATTGCTCAAGAACAAACAGCACAGTGAAGCTCTCAAAGAAACGCACACTGACCCTTTGACACTCGTTCTTTGTTGGCAAGAAAAAATGCCAAAATACAGTGTAATATATAAAAATATGATCCAGAAGTATTTCAGCCGTTACAGAAATTAAGCCTGGGGATCAAATCAGGATATCTAGAGGCTAAGAAACTCGTGTTTTTTTATTTTGTATATTTTATATATATATATATATATATATATATATATATATATATATATATATATATATATATATATATATTATATTATATTATATTATATTATATTATATTATATTATATTATATTATATTATATATATTTTTTTTTTAATGTATATATTGAGAGCCTAGGGCTGAGCAATATGACGATGATATAATATCGCTATCATGATAAATGATGCCATAATACACTTTTCTGAAATATCGTGATATATTTTTTATTAGATTAAAAAAAAAATTCTAATTACAGACTGGAAGTAGCTGATGTTATGTTGAAATGTACGTTTTTTCTATTTTTCAATGTTAATTATTTTCATTTTTTAAATAATGTTATGCATATAGCAGAGGAAAACATATGAAGTTAAAAAAAAATTGTATTTTGAGTAAAATTACAAAAACATCATTTATTATGTTTGTTTATTAATAATAAACCAGTTCATTACTGATTATAACAGTTGTATTAAGTGCAACATTACTGTAAGGCTGGCGGTTTGTATATACACCGATCAGCCAGAACATGAAACCCACCTGCCTACTATTGTGTAGGTCCCCCTTGCGACTCCAAATCAGCTCTGACCCGTCGAGTCATGGACTCCACAAGATGGTGTTCTGTGGTATCTGGCACCAGGATGTTAGCAGCAGATCCTTTAAGTCCTGTAAGTTGTGAGGTGGGGCCTCCATGGATCAGACTTGTTTGTCCAGAACGTCCCACAGATACTAGTTCGAATTGAGATCTGGGGAATTTGGAGGCCGAGTCAACACCGTGAACTCTTCGTCATGTTCCTCAAACCGTTCCTGAACTATTTTTGCAGTGTGGCAGGGCGCATTATCCTGCTGAAAGAAGCCACTGCTATTAAGGAATACTGTTGCCTTGAAGCGGTGTACTTGGTCTGCATCACGGTAGATAGGTGGTATGTGTGAAAGTAACATCCACATTAATTCAAGGACCCAAGAATTTCCAGCAGAACACTGCCCAGAGCATCACACTTCCTCCACCAGCTTGCCTTCTTCACATAGAGCATCCTGGTGAGATCTTTTCCCAGGTAAGCGACGCACACACACACGCAGCCGTCCACGTCATGTCAAAGAAAATGTGATTCATCAGACCAGGCCACCTTCTTCCACTGCTCCATGGTCCAGTTCTGATGCTCACGTACCCATTGTAGGTGTTTTCGGTGGTGGACAGGGGTCAGCATAGTCAGTCTGACCGGTCTGCAGCTACACAGCTCCATACGCAGCAAAATGCACTGCACTGTGTTCCAACAGCTTTCTGTCATAACCAGTATTCACTTTTTCACCAATTTGTGCTACAGAAACTGCTCTGTGGAATCAAACCAGACGGGCTAGCCTTCGTTCCCTACGCGCATCAATGAGCCTTGAGCGCCCATGACCCTGTCACCGGTTCACCTTTCTTGGACCAGTTTTGGTATTTACTAAGCACTGCATACCGGGAACACCCCACTAGACCTGCTGTCCTGGAGATGTTCTGACTCAGTCGCCTACCCATCACAATTTGGCCTCTGTGAAAGTCGCTCAGATCCTTACACTTGCCCATTTTTCCTGCTTCCAACACGTCAACTTCAAGAACTGACTGTTCACTGTTCACTATACCACCCCTTCAGGAGGTGCCAATGTAACAATATACTCAATGTTATTCACTTCACCCATCAGTGGCTTTAATGTTATGGCTGATTGTGTAGATATGTGCATACACACACAGTTGCAATCACAATTATTCAACTCCCA
Source organism: Ictalurus punctatus (assembly GCF_001660625.3). Classification (NCBI taxonomy): domain Eukaryota; kingdom Metazoa; phylum Chordata; class Actinopteri; order Siluriformes; family Ictaluridae; genus Ictalurus; species Ictalurus punctatus. The sequence goes on from NC_030425.2 coordinate 3,774,435, forward strand.
TTGCAAATCAGGCTCACTGTCAAAATTTACAGATTTTTAGCAGCTTGCAATGAGCAAATTCAACTGAAACTTATAATGATTTCTTCAGTTTCAAAATTATTCACCGCCTGAATAGAATCCCTCACAACAGCATACATATGCAAAACAGGTGTTGCCTCAAGCACACCTGATGCAACTAATCAAGTGCTTCATTACATAAGCTGGAACACATGAAACACCTGAACTGGCTAGGGAAAGAAAATGGATGAAATACCTGGACGGGGCAGAAAAAGGAAGCTATCAACAGCTGCAATCAGATTTCTGAGAAGGCAGATTGTGAAAATCCCTCAAGTGACTGTAGAAGACCTGCAGCGAGACTTGGTGCAACAAGCATTGAGGTTTCAGTGAGCACAGTAAGGCACGTACTAAACGCAAAAGGTTTCCATACCAGAACTGCAAGACGTTCACCACTACTGACCCAAAAGCACAAGAAGAGTCGCTCAAAGTCATATAAATAAGAGACAGAAGGTTTGGGATTCTGTTCTGTGGAGCAATGAAACAAAACTGGAACTTTTCGGCATGATGGA
>NC_030425.2:3777500-3812500 GCF_001660625.3 Ictalurus punctatus
GACGGGGCACGGACCTTCAGCAAATATAATGAGAACAGATAAATCTGTGTGCAAAATAATACACAAGCCGGTCAGCACAATTCGCCAACGCAAATAACGGCCTTGCCTTTTACAACTAATGACCAATTAAAATCCAGAAATACAGCTGTTGGATCACATCTGTAGGTCAGAGCAATCAGATGAGAAAGCATGCAGAACTAATTCTTTTAGTTCAAGCTCAGATTCTTTATACACAAGTAATTTAAAGGTGAAATATTCTTTTTATTATTATTCCTTACTTGTACAAATAATCTAGAAGATATGTGTATAAAAAAAATATAAAAAATGTAAATGTTTATTTAAAAAAAAAATGGATTAAGTCGTGGTCTTAGTGAAAGTGCATAAAATCGCTGAGAAAACCCGTTTGGAAAACTGACTTCCGGTCCGGAAAGCTTGTTTGGGTTTGGATGTGCGTCCTGACAGTCATAGGGTGTGTCTCGATCCGCTCCCTAGGTTGTGAATATGGTGTACATGAGATGGGACCCCGTCTCACTACGCAATGGGACACTGATGACTCAATTTCCAGTGACATGACTACGTACTCGCGTTGTAAAACATCACCAAAAATATCAGACTTAAAAATATCGGTAAGTTTAATACGTCATATAAATTTGTTAGCTTATATCGAACATTGCGATGGAGACTCCCTGATCGGTGCCCCGGATACCGAACTAGGACAGCTGACTGAAACGCGCCCGTAGACAATCTACAGGCCGTTCAAGATTATGGGGGCGGAGCTCTGCGAACGTGGGCGGGGATCATTCGAAAAGCCTAATCGTACTTGAAGCACCTTTAAGTCGTTCTTAATATAAATGAATACAGCGCTTAGACACGTCCAAACATCTGCGAATGAAATTTTACATCATTTTTATACAGTAAATAGTTTCCCTATTTTATTCTGAGCTCAAGATCTAACGAAATGCATATCGAGTCCGAGATAAACAAAGCCTTCAGGGATGAAATGGGGGGGGATAAGATTTATTATCCAACTGCTGCACAAGTATAGTTGTAGAATTGCTTTTCAGATGCATTATCATTATCGCTTTATTACTGGGAGCAATTTGGATGAAAAGAGCACACAGGACAGGTAGCATCTGTCTCCACCTACCGCCTTGGCACAGTCAGCAACTTCTGCTAGCTTTGGCACGGGCTTGGAAAAACATCAATATGGCTCTATAAAGCCAAGCGCAGGCATGCCAGTCATGCTCGACATGAGCTGGCCAAGTATTCACCATCTAACGTTACAGCTCAGCTGAGGGGACGGGGGGGGACGGGGGGGACGGCAGGATATTTATCTGCCTCAACTTCAATTCAGTGTTGAGCTAACAAAGTGTCAAGCATTACACAGTTCCACAATAATGTGCTCATAATGAGAGCATAATGAAAGCATGGTCTCAAAAGGCTGCTTTGTTATAAGAGTGATTCAGTGATTCCAGACAAAACGACAGAATTAAAGCCATAATGAGCTGTTTATTTGACAACGATTTCATCGTGACAGCTAGGAGTCCAACAGAGGTGTTAAATAAGTGCACTTCTGCTTTGTAACACCTGCATTAATGTTTTATTAACTTTATGAGAGAGAGAGAGAGAGAGAGAGAGAGAGAGAGAGAGAGAGAGAGAGTAACAGATAGAAATGATAAGAGGAATAACATGCTTGAGGATGTGCTGTTTTGGGGAAATTATCTAGTCGCATTACAATATTCATTAATTTATGTATTTTTTAATGATTATTGTCCAATAGTGGTACACCTCACTGTCTTTTATTCAGAAGACATTTCAAGTTTCGGGTATCCCGACGACTCTGGTGTTCACGTGACTACGACACGTGCTGTGACTTCCGGACAGAGCCTGCTAGACCACATAACCGCTGCTGACGCATCGTGCGTGATCAAAGACCTTATTCCTCCCGAAGCCCTCGAAGGAATCGAGCGCAGAGAGACGCTTTCGTAAACGTATTTGAATAATTAACGATCCCTTAAGAGTGTTTAGGACGACGTGGTGAAATGTTTTTTGCTCCTGACTGGCTGAGATGTAGCTGCGGTCCTGAGAGCTGGGGCCAGGAAATGAGACTAACCACAGCAGATCGTAAGGGAAGTGGTCTAAAACACTGCAGGAGAGGTCTGAAGGCTTCATGTCAGTGACCGGACAAGCAGCACTTTCCGTAATCGTGACGAAAAGCTGCGTGGTTACTAGTTTGAAAATGATCAGGTCAGGTAGTTTTCCCGCAGTCCTCAGACACGAATAGGCGTACCGTAATGATAGATGCATGAAGCGACTCGATACGAGCGCATCGGCAGGTTCACAAGAACAAGAAAAACCCTTCTAAATATAAGTAATGAGTCAGACTGGCTGCGATGGAATGAACAGATCCAGATGTAATCACCTACCAAGCAGAGCAGTGTACCGCATGTCAACCCTCACTGCAACGCTTACTCTTTATTAAACTGTCCTGGAACCCCGAACAAACCGTCCAATACTGCACGCTGGGGTGGCGATGAGGCGTGACGCGCGAGTGGCGTGCTGTTACACCATGAAGTGCCTTATTTTTGTATAACAGCACGGTCCGGAGTGTGTTTTCCTGCTTATACCACAACGATTTGCAAACGATTCCAGTGTTGCGTTTATTAAACCTCCAAAACGTCGCACACTGTAGCGGTTTATAGTTAGAATTAATGGTGGGGAACATCCAAGAGACAAATTAGTTCCTGTTCTCACCTACGTTACAGCTGATATACAGCCATTCCCTTATCAGCCTCTCTCTCTCTCTCTTATCGTTTTACAGAGAACCCAGGAAGAGTAAACATTTCTGTCCTGTAACAGAGGAGACTTTCCTGCGCTGGGAAACTTTGCAAAGCACAGTGACTGCTACGAAGCTCTGACACACGAGACTCCTTCCATAAACTTTTTATAAAAATTAATTAAAAAAAAAAAAAAAAACACACACACACACATCACCACGTCAACGATTATGTTAAACAACAGGTTTTGTTGGTCTGTTTATTAGTCTTAGGTTATATGGAACGTCTGCCGTACAAGTCCCTGTAGGACAAGTGCAGGAATATTAACCTGTCCTTCATGTTACCGCTGGAACTGTCAAAAATAATGCACACCTTCTGACCAATCAGATTACAGCATACAAGTGCGCTGTGCGTATAAAGAGCGATTGTTGTTGCGGCCAAATAAATGTTGATTTTGTTGCTGCTTTTTCAAAATTTGTGCTGTTTTTTTTTAATGGAAAACTACTTCGACTGGCGAAACTGTCTTTCTCAGTGACGTTCGCTGGTAAGTGAGAGCTTTTAGCTGTACTCATGTTCGACGCACGTGAACCGAAGAGCGCTTTGGCTGAACGTGTGCTGTGATGACGTCACACGACGCCAAGGCCCAAATCTGCAGAAATTCTGCGTTAATTCTGAAAAAACTCACAAGTTCCTCTGAATATTGCGGACTTGCTTTCGCGTTACTTCCTGCGGGGAATGAATTATCCCGTTCTACACCGCAGTGTGCTGAGGAGAGATTCTCAGTTGGTTTCTAGAGCCAATAGTTTACAATTTTTTTTTTTAATTCAAAAAAGCTAAATAAAGTTGATAATCTTAATTTACAATCTAGGTGGACTAATCAACGCCCTGAGCAAAATAAGTTCAGGGCATAGCTGCTAGCACGACATGCACGATACTTCACTGCGCCGTCATATCAAGAGAAAAGTTCAAACTCAAACAACATCTTTTTTACGTGAGCTGCAATTTACAGAACACTACATCTCATAGACGCTGAAGCTTTCCCCAAAGACTTGCTGGATTTTCTCAAGAGCCCCAAACATGACGGAGAGGAACAGTAGGACTACATGAAGTCTCTTCAGAATCCATATACTCATTCTTTTCAGTTAATTTGTATTCGTGCACTTAGATAGATCTTCAGCTTGCCGTGCGTTATTATATTTTATACCACAGTGCTGCTGAATTCTTGAAAAAGTAGGTGTGGATTAATTTTCTATAAACAGCTGCTCTCAGTAGTTCCAGCTGTAATAAAAATAATAGATTCATATTAATGTGCTTCTTCGAATGTATATACACACATATACACACACACACACACAGACACGGTTTTGTTTCTATACTCGGTGACTTGTATAATGAAAGCTCCACATAATCTAAGGCTAATAAATAAAACAGACTCAGAAAACATGTTATTTAACAAAAAAAAAAAACTATGAATGTTGATATTTCCTGTCGGGCGTCAGCACTTCGTGACGCCCGGCGAGCTTTCCGACACGGGTCAGTCTTCGGGTCAGAGGAGTTCGTGCGTTCTCGTTTTGTTGCAATTTGTATGTCTCATTAACGAACAATAAATGCGACTATGAACGGTGAAAAAACATGATGTTTCATTCAACTGTACATTAAAAATCGTAAATATAACACATACATACATACATACATACATATATACACACATATACACATATACATTATATATATATATATATATATATACACATACACACACACACATATACATATTTATATATTTATATATACACACACACACACACACACACACACATTTCCTATAACAGCACAGCCTGTCGTGTGTTTTTCCTCATATGGTCAGGCTTCAAATATAAAAAGTGTGGTCTGAGTCTCAATCAAGGTCATATTCCTTCTCTTTTTTTCCTTTTGGTTAAGTGAAACAATACAGTCTGGAGTTTTTTCACACACACACACACACACACACACACACACACACACACACACTGAAACCATTGAAACCCTACAGCGTTTTTAGCCAGTGCAATTGGATACATGGCAATTAATACGCCAGCTCTCAAGATTAGATTTATTTCTACAATACTAACTGTGAGCTGCATGCTGATTAGCAGAGTCATAAAATGTTGCTCTATTTAAGGGATTTGGGGGGGGGGGGGGGTCAGGGGAATAAGACTTCACGTCCAATAAGATTGCATGTACAATATGCACAACCCCAACACTCAAGTTGTGCATTACTCCAAGATGAATTCTGGAGTTTTCCTCATAAGCGATGGTGTAATACTGTGCTGTAATATTTCCTGATGCAGATGATGTTTAACTATGACTAGTCGGGCCTCAATTAAAGGCACAATAGCTGTTTGGTTTTTGTGTTTTTTTTTAATTATCTACTTACTACGCATAACCCGGACTGTATGTAAAAATTATTTAAGCCATGGCTTCAGCACAGGTGTATTGTGTGGCCGAGAAAACTTGTTTGGGAAAGTATGGTTCCTGGCGGTCTGCTTGTTTGTGTTTACATGGGCCTCTTTTTTATAGACACTCTACCAACATTCCTTGACTCCACAACCCCCCCACCTGTCTGGAATCCGGTAAGCGCCCAGCACAGCCAGATCCTTCTAGAGTGTTATATGATCACACTGAATAATGGTCGTGAATCACCAAATGCAGAAACGTCACGCCGGTCCATGTTCTCAGAATGTTCTAATGTTTTACATCAACCTTACACATCCTAACCTTGACCAATACGTACTTACTCATCAATTCCGACCCCAAGCTAGGTAAATCCGAAGAAAGCCCCTCTGAAATCCTGCTTAGGGAAATCGGGACGGTGTCCTCAACCCCGAGTTCAACAAGTGACGCCGGACCAACATGGCTGCTCACAGCATCAGTAGGAAACAAAGTAGCTTCTTACTTCTTACTATTAAACGAGTTAGACCGTATCTACAAGTATTTGCTTAATTCGATTCATCAGCATACAGACATATTCGCTTGTTAACTCCGACACTGATGATACAGTTTACTGTTGTGAGGAGGAAAATAAGCGTCACTCATCACACACAGCTGACTGCATTGTGCTTAACAAAAGACCAATATGGAGGCATCCATGTTCCCCAGCCTTCCGCCCCATTAGAACACTCAGTACAACAACAAGTATGTTTATAAAAAATGTTTTAAACAACCACACAGGACAGTGTAAGCTTCTAGCTAGCTAACATACAGGCATTTTTGTTAGTGTGTGTGTGTGTGTGTGTGTGTGTCTGTGCGAGAGAACGAGTTACTCACCTTCGTTTTCAGACGACGGACATGCCACCTGTAGCACCAAATCAAACAGCCTTTCTGGATTCTCACTGAGACAAATGAAATCACATGTACACACTCAGTATAAAGTTTATTACGTATATCTAACGTTCACCTTTGCGCACTTCATAGACATATACAACATTGTCAAAAGTATGTGGACACCTGAGGAATGCACATCCCATTCCAAAACCATTAGCATGAGTATTGGCTTGTTCTGCGAAGGCTTTCCACTAGATTCTGGAGTGAGGCTGTGGGGATTTGTGTTCATTCAGATACAAGAGTGAGATCAGGCACTGATGTCGGGATGGCGAGGAGGTCTGGTAAGGTGTTTAGATGGGTTGAGGTCAGGGCTCTGGGCAGGACGCTCGAGTTCGTCCACTCCAGCCTTGGCCCACCATGTCTTCATGGAGCTGGCTTTGTGCACAGGGGCATCGTCATACTGGAACATGGTACAGCATACAAAGACATTCTAGACAGTTGTGGGAACAGTTTGGAGAAGAACCACATATGAGTGTGATGGGCAGGGTCCACATCCTTTTGGACCTAGTGATTATAGTCCAAATATTAGCCTCCTAGGCTGATCTGCAGATGACTAACTACAGAGCTTTTCATGTAGTCGGTCGCATTTACCAATAAAACCCTAACCCCCCCTTAAAGAACAAATGGCATGAACTTTTTCAATCTGGATTTTCCCCCTTTGGAACGTTCCTGAATCTTGTGGCCAGAAGAGTTACTCTGAGGCTGAGACTATCCTCAGCACAGCAGTGACACTCGCTAGTGGGCGTTGTGGCAGTGTGAGTGTCAAGGTAAAGCAATGTTGCTGGGTTTTCAAAGCACATGCTCACAGCTGGATCGAGAAAAATCCACTAACCAAAAATATCCTGAAGCTTGGTGCTATGGCTTGAATCTGATACTGGGTAGGACTGGGAAAAAGACGACATAAATATGATATGATATGATATGATATGATATGATATGATATATATATATAGACTTTAACATGTTGGGTGTGTGTAATAAAAAAAAGTCATTACGAATACACAGTGTTTGACACCCCAAGCAAAGCAAACCTTGGTTCAATCATCCATTCGTTTATCTTCTGTACCGCAGATCCTACAAAGGGTCACAGGGACCTTGGAGCCAATCCCAGGCAGCTCGGGGCACAAGGCAGGGGACACCCTGGATGGGGTAGCCAACCCATTGCAGGTCACAATCACTCTATGGACAATTTGTACATGTCAATCAGCCTGCAAGGCATGTCTTTGGACAGGCGGAGGAAACCGGAGTACCCGGAAGTAACCCGTGAACCACGGTGAGAACATGCACGCACACAGTGCGGTGGTGGGAATCGAACCCCGAACGCTGTCAGTTTTAAAAGTAAACCATACCCCAAATGATTAAGATATTCAGTAAAAGTACACAATATGCATGTGGCAAGCAATTCTACCACGTTCTCTTTTTTATTTATTGAAAGCGAGATCCACCCCATACACAACATGGCCAAAAGTAAGCGGACACCTGCCCATCAGCCTCACGTGGTTCTTCCCTAAACTCTTGCAGCACGCTGTTGCATTGTGTGTACACTTTCCCTTCACTCGAACAAACAGGCCTAAACCAAACCGACATCCCAACCGGAGCAGAAGGCCTCGAGTGTCCTGCACAGATCCCTGACCTCAACCCAACGCCTTCAGGATGAACCGGAACACCGAGTGCACCGGACATCGCTCCCGGACCTCGCTGCCGCTCCTGCGGCTGAACGATCGCCACGCTCCAGAACCTAGCGGAAAACCTTCGCAGAAGAATGTTGGTTATTATATAACAGGAAACAACATGATCAAAAACGGACCCACAAATAGTGTATAAAAAAAAAAAAATAAATCACGGATAGACGACGACAAACAACAACGAAAACAACAACGACAACAACAACGACAACAACACCTACAAAGTAGATCCATGTCTCAGTGCAGTTCCTGTGTTGAATTAAGCCACACTTGTTCATCTCAAGCACGGGTACATGTCGAGTATCCATGTTAAGCACATAATGTTTATTATTATAAGTAGTAGAATTATCAACTTGTGGCTTCTCGACTGTTCACTGAGGACGAATTGCACACCCTGTCAGCAAACAGGTATGAGTAGGAGCTACAGTCCCTGCAGGAGAGCTAAAGCTAACAGTTCAGCATGCACAGCACAGCACTCCAACTGACTCCTCCTAGCCTGCGTGCTAACTGAACTAGCTCAAATTGAGCTGAATTCATTATTATGCAAGGATTATATCGAGGCAAATGTTATTAAACCGAGTTTATTGAAACCCCCCAGCCGTGAACAGACCGGTTCCTTAAGCTGTTACGGAAAAGAAAGAAATAAAGAGGGGAGAGAGAGAGAGAGAGAGAGAGAGAGAGAGAGAGAGAAAGCCCCAGTAAAGTGTCATTAGGAAGTAAACAGCTGAGCGTTACCGTATTCTGCTGTCCATGGCTACAGCATCGTCGCAGCTTTGATGAGCAACAGGGACCTCAGCACCTCTCTATTTCTCTCTCTATCTACTTATCTATCTCTCTGGCTACCTGAGACACATTTTAAACCATCTCTCTCTCTCTCTCCTCGCTGTCTTCCTGAGAAGTTGAGCTCGCAGTGTGTTTCACTTCTCCTCTTCTGAGCACCAGGAAGCACAGCTGACGCTGCGTGACGTCACGCCGTGTTTGACGGATACCTCAGGGCTTGTAGTTTACACGACTCCATCAGTCACTCTTATCATAATGGAGAATGGTCATTGTTAATTAATGAAGAAAGGCAGTTCTGACACTGTCTATGAAGACGTGATATATATATATATATATATATATATATATATATATATATATATATATATATATAAACATTCTAAAATACTGAGGTGTTGTTCTGTGAAGCACTGGCCTGTCCAGACAAGCCAGGTGACATGCTGAGACATCCTCACCTGAGACATTCCTTACTCAAGAATAGCCTGTTTGAAGATTATGCAAACATTCATGCGAGTATCGTGAAGTTCTTGCGGTTTTCAGAAGGAAACAGGGCCTCTTCACACACCACCCACCCAGTGGTTTTGGTTTTAATCATCTGCGGAAATGATGAAAGTCAATGAAGAGGATTGGGACAGGCTTAGTAGGCCTACTATTGCATTTAAGATCCACCACAAACAAACTCCAATTGAGAAGAAGCGTTGTATTAGTCGTTGGACATACATAACAACGGTTCACGCCATCATAAGAGGAGTAACGGTGATGTGGTCAAAGTTTTTTGTTTCGTTTTTTTTTTTTTTTTGGTAGTCAGCATGTTCTTTTGGTGAAAATAAGGAACTGTGTACAAGGAAAGCACGTATTGGTTGATTTTGTGATGCTTTGCGACTGATTTGCATCTCTTGTGAAAATTAATAGAACATTAAGTATGAAGGTTTTCAGCCCAAAACATTGTCACGTCTGTCAAGTTAGAACTTAAGTAAGTAAGGTGATGACCACAAAGGGGCCGAGGGTATGAGGACACCTGGGCATCGCACACGTATGTGGTTCTTCTCCAAACTGTTTCCACGAAGTTGGAAGCACACAGTTGTTTAGAATGTCTTTATATGTTGTAGCGTTACAATCTCCCTTCTCTGGAACTAAATCCAGGTTCACGCTGTATGATTATTTCCACGATGTGACCATCTAAGACAAATTTTAAGAGTTCCTATAATCCCAGGCCAAAATCTGTAGTCTTTGATCGCTAGTTTGACACGTTCCCCGACAGCCGATTAACGGCCGTTGAGATCAAAGTTTCCCTCCGATTTGATTTGAGGCACAATCCTGTAGTCTGGCGTCCCCTAATCAGTACGAGTCTTCTTACGTGCATCCGTTTTTCACGTCTTGACTGTCGTCCAGTCTGACATTAATGACAGCTGAGATCCTACAGTGTGACGTGGCTTACAGCGGGGATCGTGTTTATACAGTCTGACAAGCAACAGTCGCAAACGATATTAAAAAAAATGCTCCGTGAAAGCATGCTTTGCCAAAGGTGGTGTAGAACAGGGGTCCCCAACCCAGTTCCTCGAAATCTACCCTTCCTGTAGGTTTCATCTCCAACCAAACACGCCTGTTTTTGCTGATCAAGCACTTCTTAATGCAACGATTACATGCTCAGATGGTTGGCGCTAAGGTTTTCAGGAAGGTAGAAGAATTTGAATGTTCTGCATATAGAGTCCTGACCTCAACCTCACTGAACACCTTTGGGAAGAACTGTACCCCGGACCTCTTCGCCCGAATGAACACAATTCCCCATATCCACGCTCCAAAACGCTTCAGATAAACTACAAAAGGTGAACAAGTCAAGAGTTTAGGAATGGGATGCACTCGGTACTCTGGTGTCTATGTACTTTTGGCTTAGTGACAGAAATTCACAGCGGCAAAGGAAAGGTCAGTGACGGTAATAGCCAAGCAGTGAAATAGTCAGGGAAGTGAAGACTTCCCTCTGTTAGAAAATATGAGGAACCATGAAATGCAATCGGTACAACAGCAGGGAAGTGCCTGACCATCTAAACCAGCACTAATCAGCAGTTCATAGATTTGACCACTTCACTGTGCACTAAAAAGTTAATAAGGGTAGAAGGATAACACTTAAAAGTGCACTAGAACTCCATGCACTTCTTACAGCCATGAGTTTTAGTGCTATCTCGCTTCCCATTGGTTCAGACGCACTTCCGGTATGTGATGTTTACAGAACTGTTCCAGGAACCTACAGTAGATGGGATGCGACGGAATGTGTCTTCTGCAAGGACTTTGCAGAGCAGCTCGAGCTCTGTGTAATCCTCTAAAGCGTGGAGAATATCCGGTCATAATGTCAGCTCGTGTTTGTAGCGATTGCTCTGGATTTGAGGAAGTCACATTGATGTTAGAGCACACGAGTGAAACACGGGTGAAGAGCGAATCTAGTGTGAGGCAGAGGAGCGTGGAGAGCACTGAGTCTCCGGGGAGAGACACTCTTTCCGAGCAGGACAGACTCGTTCATAGTCTTCACCAGGACGCATGCAAGGTGAGTGCGTCGAGGCGGGTTTAAACCCTCAATCTGCCTCTGGTATAAAACTGGCTGGACTCTGGATAGTCACAAATTAAGGGACCGTCTCTAAAGTTACAAACTTTACTTTCATGGTGTATACGTTTCTAACTCCAATAGCGTTTGAACAGAGTGACTTACAGTCCTAAAAAACCAACTGTAAAGTGTTCCTGTAGGTGTCAGGTATCAGGTATAACGCACACCTTTTTATATTTTCGATATTTAATCAAATAACCTATGAAATCATGTGTAAACATTTCCAACTATTTGACTACCGAATATACATCAGTTTAAACATTTGATATGTTTTCTATGTTCCCTATTGTGATTAAAATATGGGTTTATGAGATCTGCAAGTCGTTGCATTCTGTTTTTATTGACGTTTTTTACACAGCGTCCCAACTTTTTTGGAGTCGGGGTTGTGTTTCACTACCGAATGAGCTCATATACAAAATATACCATCATTTAAAGCTCAGTAGCATTCGAATGGATTCACTTAGAGACACAAAACCGACTGTAAAGTGTTCATTTATGCGTCAGGTATGAGGCACACCTTTCAGATAAATAATAAATAAGGTCATTTTGAATTTGATGGCAGCAATGGCAAAATTTACACGTGATTTTATAGTTTATTTGATTATATATCAAAAATCTAAGAGGTGTGCATTATAGCTGACACCTAGATGAACACTTCACAGTTGGTTTTGTGACTGTAAATCATTCCCTTCAAATGCTATTGAAGTTAGAAACGTGTATACCAATGTCGTATGTAACTTTAGAGACGGTCCCTTAATTTGCAAATATTTGCTTATATTGAACGTTCAGCCAACTTTATGCCAGTCAGTCTGCCCCTGTTTAATGCCATTACTGCTTTCTATTGGGGTTCAGTTTAGAAATCGTCAGGAGTGTCATTCTGTGTCAAATATGTCTTATGTCCATCCATCAACCTGCACACACTGTGGACTGGACACATCCATACACTCACCGTCCCATATTAATAGGAACACCTGTAAAACCATGCAGATACAGCTTGCTCACATCAGACATCAGAATGGGGGGGGGGGGGTGTTTCCAAGCACTGTTGCTCACTCTGTGAACTCTAGAGACTGTTGTGTGTGAAATCCTCAGGAGATCAATCAGTCCATACAGGATTTTGTAGAGATTTTTTTTTTGTGATTGTTGCAGCCAAAAATGCTTTAAAAAATGTTATTATTTATTTAAAAATTATTTGCGATGCAATTTGTGCTTTTTTTGCGGAAAGCAGCTTCAATTGCATGAAATTGTTGTGCGCGGTCTTTCTCAGTGGTGTTTATTGGTAAATGAGAACTTTTCGCTGTGCTCATGTTTGATGCATGTGAATCGGAGAGGGCTTTGACTGATTGCATGCCGTGCTGACGTCACATGACGCGTCTTGGCCGAGATCTGCGGTAATTTTGAAAAATTGCAAGCTCCTGCAAAGTTTGCGGAGTTTGCTTGATTTTGCGTTCATTCCTGCGATCGCGAAATCATGGAGGGACTGATCAATGGTTTATGAAATACTCAAACTAGCCGTTCTGGTCACAGAGATCACACTTTTTCTGCGTTCTGATATTTGATGTGAACATTAAGTGAAACACTTGACCTGTATGTGCATGTTTTTATGCATTGTGCTGCTGCCACATGATTGGCTGATTAGATAACTGCAAGAATGTACAGGTGTTCCTAATAAAGTGGATGGTGAGTGTATGTGACTGTAGATGTGTTCAGAAATCCATATACTTGTCCAAGTAAGTCCTCCTAGGATTTACTCCTACGCTTTGGATCATTGTTTTGCTGCATAATCCAGTTGCGTTTGAGTTACAACTTACCGACTGAAGACTGGATATTCTCCTTTAGGATTCATGTTTCCCTCAATTATTGCAAGTTGCCCAGGCCCTGGAACAGCAAAGCATCCCCACACCATCACACTTCCACCACCATGCTTGACCATAGGTATGATGATCTTTTTGTGGAATTCTGTGTTTGGTTTACCCCAGATGTAACGGGACTTCTGTCTTCCAAACAGTTCCACTTTTGACCCATCAGTCCACAGAGTCATCAAGGCGTGTTTTGGCAAAATTCAGACAAGCCTTAATGTTCTTCTGGGCTAGCAGTGGTTTTCAAATCTCCACTCTTCCATGGAAGCCATTTTCCCCCCAGTGTCTTTCTGATAGTGGAGTCATGAACAGTGACCTTTATTGATGCAAGAGAGGCCTGTAGTTCCTTTGATGTTGTCCTTGGCTCTTTCGTGACTTCCCGGATGAGTCGTTGCTGTGCTCTTGGAGGAATTTTGAAAGGTCGGACACTTCTGGGACGGTTCACTACTGTGCCGAGTTTTTTCATTTGTAGATAGCGGCTCTCACTGTGGTTATTTGGAGTCCCAGAGCATTTGAGATTGCTTCGTAACCCTTCCCAGACTGATGTATTTCAATCACCTTCTTCATCATCGTTTCTGGAATTTATTTCAGCTTTGACATAGTGGGTAAGACCTTTTAACCAACTTCATGCTATTGAATAAGCTCTAATTGAGTCTATGTTGATTGGATTGAACAGGTTTTGCAGTAATCAGGTCTGGTTGTGTCTAGTCCACTTGAACCCCATTATCAATGCAGTTTCATAGATTTGGGGAATTAGTAACTACCGGGGTCAATACATTTTCACAGAGCATTAGTGAGCTCAGGCACTGATGTTATGTGAGGAGGAGATCTGGGGGGCAGTCAGAGTTCCAGTTCATCCCAAAGGTGTTCAGTGGAGTTGAGGTCAGGGCCCTGTGCAGGACACTCAAGTTCTTCCACATGTCTTCACGGAGCTCGCTTTGTGCACCGGGGCGTGGTCATGCTGGAACAGGTTTGGGCCTCTTAGTTCCCGTGAAGAGAAATTGTAAAGCTACAGCATACAAAGACATTCTATACAATTGTGTGACAGAAGTTTGGGCAAGAACCACATATGGGTGGTCAGGTGTCCACAAACTTTTGACCATATAATGAAGCTGTATTAAGGAACTCGTTTTACTGTCTGTGAGGAGTTTCTGCACATGTTCTCTGCATGTCTTCTTGGGTTTCCTCTGGGTTCTCTGGTTATCTCCTACCTTTCCAAAACATAGAAGTAGGCGGATTGACTACGTTAAATTGCCCCGAGGTGTGAATGAGTGTGTGCATATGTGTGTGCATGATGCCCAGCGATGGACTGGCATCCCATTCAGGGGTGTATTCCCCTGTAACCAAGAACAGGATAAAGCAGTTATTTATGATTCAATGTTTGTTTTGATCTATTTTAGATTAGACTGGTTTCGTATAAATGGGTGTTAGTATTGACACAAAACAAAGCGAACATACTTACAGGGCACAGACAGGCTCTTGAATAAGAAAAGAACATGCTCTTATGCCAGTCTTAAAGATAGTAAGCCTGTGAAAACTCATTCAGCTGCATCAACTCAACCTCACTCATATATTATATAATGTAACTGCTAATAACCACATTGGGCCTCATTTATGAAGCTGGACACGAAGGGATTCATGTGTACATTATTTGTACGAGCGTTTATACATGAAACTCGTGAAAATCCTGTAAACTGAGAAAAAGGTTTGTATCCTACTCGTGCTCCTGTCTGTGTGTGTAAATTTGTGCATAAGAAGATTAACTTGTTAAACCTCAACTTGATCAACTTCAGATCATACAATCTGCATGGATTACTGTACTTTTATGTCTGGAATATACCGTCAGGTTTAAATTGCTTGTTGTTGTTAATAATAATAATAATAATAATAATAATAATAATAATATCCATCCATCCATCCATTTTCTATACTGCTTATCCTACACAGGGTCACCGGGGAACCTGGAGCCTATCCCAGTGGACTCGGGGCACAGCAGTCCCTGGGGGACAGTGTACCAACCATCGCAGAGCACAATTGCACACACATTCACACACTACGGACAGTTTTTGAAACACCAATCAGCCTACACTGCATGTCTTTGGACTGTTGGAGGAAACCGGAGTACCCGGAGGAACCCCCCGAAGCATTGGGAGAAAATGCGAACTCAACACTTACAGGGCAGAGGCGGGAATCGATCTACCAACCAGGGAGGCGTGAGGCAGTGTGCTAACCACCAATCCCTTACAAGAACGACTTATAGAACAGCTTTGGAGTCTCCTCATGCTAATTCACTAGGTCAGAGACTAAGTATCGAGAACATTAGTCATTTAATAAAGTGAGCCAACACAAACCCATAAGTTTAAGCCAAATGAAATGAATCATTTAATTATAATATAAGAAATGGCACCGTACAAATGGAGGACGGGCCGGTCTGTCTGCACATAGTCATAAACTGTAAAGAAATGCCAGAAGATTTAGCGCTGGCTTATTACTATTAGTATTAGTTATTATTTAATATTTTTATCGGTATAGAAGTAAGTCGACATAACTTCCGTTTCTGTCTTTCAGCTTTTACCCCGATTGTTCATTTCGTGCTCCCAGCTGTCTGTACACTTTTACCTTTTATGGAGTTTTTGTGGGCGTCACTACATGCAAATGAGCTGTGCCGGGAATGCGCTTTACACAACACGGGTGATCAACATACGCGCACAAATACAGAGGAAATCAGCTTTTTTGGTTCGGTTTGGCTCATGCAAACATTTACTAAAACACTGGTAAACGAGGCCCAATGAAGATAAGCTTTTATTCTAGTCTTTGTTCCGAGAAATTAAGTGATTCGAGCGTTTAAATTTTTACTCCTGATAACGAGCGATGAGATAATAACTAATTAGTCGTCAGGCTATGCAAAAATGTCTGACTGAAAATGACTGACAGCGTTCCTGTTACTAAACAGCAGAATAAATCATCCTATCATACTGAATAGCAGGTCCCTATGTATGCCATTATGTTGAAATAAAGAACCTGTAATACTTTTAAACAGTGTTTAGCAGCGTGAAATGCCGTTCCATGCTCTACTATTTAGTACGACGCTGTTTTGGACCTAACATCAGAGAGTCCTTGCGGCTGTCATGAGGTATATTTTTTGATGTTGCACTCAAACTTTATGGCAGAAAAGGAGTTACAGAAGAGCTGTTACCAAGTGCCAGTTTCACTATGGAGCACGGAGATGGCATGTGAAATGGTGTGTCACAGAAACGCCTCAGGCACTCCTGGCTTTGGAACCTGTCACAGCTGAAGTTAGCGTGCTTGCTTTTATAAACTCCCTCAGAAATGAGGGTGAAAAACTTCTGAGCGGAGTTTTCATCGTCGAGCGAATGACTTCGCTTCAGTTCATGCGGTACCTAATGATGGAAAGAAATCAGCAATGAAATCTTTTTGTCTGCAGTAAATAAAATATCGTGTGTGTGTTTTTTTTGTTTTGTTTTTAATCTCTTTATTAGTGATGTATTCTTAAAGCAGGAGGAAACGGTTCTCAAGAGAGTATAGGGATTTTGGGGCAGCATCTTGTGCGCCATCTTGTGAAAAAAGACTGTTCATACCAAGACAACTTGAACTAAGGTCTGGTATCTAAACCGGTTATTTAGGCTAAGCACAATTAATATTGGATTGGCACCCTGTCCAGGGTGTACCCCGCCTTGTGCCCGATGCTCCCCGGGATAGACTCCAGGTTCCCCCGTGACCCTGAAGGAAGGATAAGCGGTATAGAAGATGGATGGATGGATGGATGGATGGATGGATGGATGGACAATTAACATTGTATACTCGTATGTCTAGGCCACTCATCCGGAGTGAACATGAGACAGTAGCTTGCCTTAAAACTACTTCACAAGGAATTTTTGCCATCCATCAAATTCTGCACTGATACGCGTTGCTGGTTTGTTATAGGGTGCAATCTATATAAGGTGAAAGGTACACTATATGGCCAAAAATATGTGGACCCCTGACCTTTACTGTAACTCTTGCAATAAAGTTGGAAGCACACTGTACAGAATGTCTGTATGCTGTAGCATTACAGTTTCCCGAACCTGTTCCAGCGTGACAATGCTCCTGTGCACAAAGCAAGCTCCATGAATACATGGTTTGACGAGGTTGGAGTGTACGAACTCGAGTGTCCGGCACAGAACCCTGACCTCAACCCCACTGAATACCTTTGGGATGAACTGGAACACCGACTGCACATCAGACCTCCTGAACATCCCGACATCAGTGCCTGATCTCACTAATGCTCTTGTGGCTGACTGAGTGCAAATCCCCACAGTCACACTCCAAAATCCAGTGGAAAGCCTTCCCAGAAGAATGGAGGTTATTATAAAAGGAAAACAGGGACTATATCTGGAATGAGATGTTCGGGAAGCTCATACGGGCGTGATGGTCAGGTGTCGACACACTTTTGGCCATATAGTGCATATGGTCTGTGCTATAATCTGATAGGTTCGTGAGCACACTGATTTTTAGTGCTGAATTGTATAGCTCTGAATGCAATCAATCAACTGCGATTGAACATTTTCTTTAAAAAGAAAGACCTGAATAAAGCTTCACCAAGACCACTGGCTGATGCACATAGACATTAGTGTACGTTCCAACGGAGGAGACGGTGTCATCTTTACACATACTGTAGGTATGCATTGATGCGTATCACCTAATTCTTACAAGAATGTAGGGGTGTATTTATGATTGTCATTTGAACAGCGGTGTAATCTGACCTGGACATTGTGTGCTATAGCCCCGAAGATTTTTTTTCTTTAGCCCCGAATAAAGTGGAGCGGTTTATCACTACGCAACTGATCGTCAGTAAAAGTAGACGGCAGTGTTGTGATTTTGTATCTTCAGTGAACGAGGCAAGGCCAATTAGACAGCGTTTACAGGAAAATATGTGGAAATACTCGTGTCTTATTGGCTGATAGCTCTCAATTCCGCCAAATGCTAGCTAGTGTGAGGGGGGAAATGGATATGCGATGATTTAAATATATATATATATATATATATATATATATATATATATATATATATATTAGTTCCAAGTTACGTGAACATGATATGAGCATAGCATAAGGAAAGATAAAGTGCTTTGTACTGTAGAAGCTAAACCCATACAGTGATAGCTTAGTTGTGCTTCCCCTTGGCTACAGCCACCAAACTAGCCTAGTGAGAAAAGTTTATTTTTTTAAGAAAAGAAATTATTGAAAGCCCAATATTGCCATGACATTCATGTTCACACTGAGTGTATGTAAACTTCCGACCGCAACTGTACTTATACCCCTGTGAAACAGGAAGTCATGGTTGAACAATTTCCTCTTGCTAGTCACTCAGGTGTACCTAAAAAATAAATAAATAAATAAAATCAATGGGAATATACTTCATATAGAATTTTCTCATGTGCATTCATAGTGGTGCCAATAATTGTTGCACACCTGTATGTAACAAAGATTGTTTTTTGGATAAACCTCTGTTGTGTTTGCAATTGTCTGCTATCCATGAGAGCAATTTTGTGAATTTTTGTGAATAAAAGATAAAAAGGTTAAACAATAAAGATCATTTTTCACAGCCTTCTTTGCTCATATTTACCAAGCGTGCCAGTATTAACGGAGGGCGCTGTGAACTCAGTTTGTGGATTTTATTTTAAATAGACAAAAAAAAAAATGGTATTGAAAGTTTGGGTCCGATTAATCGATTATGAAATAGTTGATGAAATGTTTAGTAATGCAAACTATTAAACTGCTACAACAGTCGTACAAGTCACTAAGTTGCTTGGCCAGATTATTAGCACACTTTTATCTATACTTGACGTATCCAACAACATTCTTCAGTGAATGTGAGATAATAGCGTCAATGCTTTGTCAAAGGTTTTTAAGGGTTTGTTGGATAACTCAGATAATTCCTTCCTGATAGGAACACCCCTAGAGGAACAACTGAATAACCCTTAATGGTGTAGGCTAAAAGAGTCAACAGCTTTGTTTCTTTCTTTTGCTTGTATGAATGTGTAATTCTTGTAGTTTATTGATTTGTGAGTTTGTAGGTCTTGTTAAAGTGTTCATGGGTCTCTTGAGATATATAACATTTACCTAGTATATGAACCGAGCCTAAAGAAGAGGTCAGTTTACTACGTCGGGTATGTGAGAGGCATCCAGAAAAAATAGTAATGTCAATCACCAACCCCTAAAGTAATCCCTGCTCATTGAGATACCGCAGGAACATCCCCAAGTGACGGTAAAAACTCATTTACCTCAAACCCTCATTTATTGTTTGGGTTGTTTTTTTTTCATGCAGATCATCACAAGACCCTGGTATTTCTAGACATTAACTTCATCGAACGTTTAAACATATCGGATGATGCAATATCCTACATTAATACTGCGCTTAGATGAGATTGCTCTAGAAAATGCGGCTGTTGAGCTACGCTTGGTAGCGGGGCATTGCGTATAATTGTGGTAGGCATACATCATGTCGAGCTTCTACACAAAGCATCCTATGGTCTTAAATAACCTAAGCTGTGTGAAAATATATAAAAGCAATTTAAAAAAAACGTGAAAAGAACAACAATGCATGTCTTTGGTCTCAAAACTCAGGCTGTGGTGTTTAAACGTGATCATTAGAGATTGCACGTATTGCACGTAAAGGTTTGTGGAGCAGTGCAGAAAACTGTGCATGAGTGAGGGCAATTCAGTTCAGCGAGCACTGAGACACGTGCATTTCATTTCCCTTCACTTTGCGAGTCAAGATAATTAAAGTGACAGAGTCATGGCCTGAAATTTATTTATTTTATTTTTTTTAAAAGAGAGAGCGAGACGTTTATTTTTATTAGTACTCTGACTATTTGTCTTTAAATGAATTGTAAAACAAGTTTAAATCAATAATGAGGTTTTTGGATTGTTTTTTTTTTTTTACCACCACCTTGATTTTTTTATTGCTATTGTGTGTAAACATTTTGTAGGATAAAAAAAATAAAAAATAGAAGGTAAAGCAAACATCTGTGTGACATTTACCTGCTGAAGACGACTCTACTGACTCTAACAACTTGCGTTGTGAGGGGGAAACCAATGACGGATAGGAAATGGCAGATTTATTCTCAGAGAGGTATGAACATTTCCACGTTTAATGCCGAAATTAAAGATTCCTTGGCACGTTTTGCATGATGTAAGACATTTAACCGATAAAATCCTGCTTGCTTTGCTGCCGTGGGCATCTCAAAAACGTTGATTTACTTAAGAATTGTTCCCAGATCACTCTGTTCATTTCTCCAATGTGTCTAGTGCAAAGCAAATAACAACAACCTGTGCATTTCTCACGAGATGACGAAACCCCACAAAAAGCAATACAGTGTGACGGTATTTCACATTCCCTATGCGCATCCACAGCCATTGTCCGTGGAGGATGTCATGTATGTTTTATTCATTTTCAGGCTGGGAAAACAACGTACACAGACCCAGGATCCGGCTACACAGTGTTCACAGAGGTTGCCCATAAGAAAAGGGGGAGATGCTGTGGAAACGCATGTAGGCATGTAAGTCCTGATTCAGTAAGTCAGCCTACAGCACATGCAGGATTTAGCAGCTGTCTGAATTACGAGATCCATGGCATACACACACACACACGTTATAAGTATATGTATGTTTATACATTATATATATATATATGTATAAATATATATATATATATATATATATATATATATATATATATATATATATATATATATATATATATATATATATATAGTGTGTGTGTGTGTGTGTGTGTGCGCGTGTGTGTGTGTATTTAAACTTTCCAGGAATTCAGATTACATTTGATTCAGTTAGTACCTATTATTTTAATAAAATCTGCTTTTTGTACAGGCATCACATCACACATCAAAGTTTACCTATATATATATATATATATATAATTGTTGTTGTTGTGTTTATATTTTTGATTGTTTGTTTGTTTGTTTGTTTGTTTTTTACAGTGTCCATATGGTCAAATTAATGTGAAGGACTCTTCTAAGAAGAAAACGTTCAACTCTGCCTTTTATGTATAGCTTTTTCTAAAAATCTCTCAGTTGTTGTCAGACCTCCAGTCTTGCACTCGCAATAAAGATAAAAGTGGAAGAAACCATGAGACAAGCCAAAGGACTGGATAAACAGATGAAGAGCAAATGCAGATCTCATTAATGTAATATATGTAACCTTCCACTTCCTGAATAAGTGTTTTTGTGAGTGCTTATTTGGACTGAATGTGCATTTGCCTTACACTCCATTTGAAATGATGAAATCGTGCACAGCAGATGTGTAACCCACGCTTCTCAAGCCTGTAAGATGTGAATCACACTGTGATTTGTGTCATCAGGTGTTGGTCTGTTCCTCAATCCCATGAAGGCATAGAAGTGTGGATTTGGTTGCAGAATAAACAGTCACATTGTCACGTGCACTCCATTTTCTCAATCAACAAACATCATGGCATGAACTGACTAAAATGTGTGTGTGTGTGGGGGGGGTGGACAGAGAACGTTCATGAGGGGGAAAAAAAACTGTGGAGACAAATCTTCATATTCTTATTCGCAAATACATTTTGAGCATCCGAAGTACACTATACACCATATGGCCAAAAGTATGTGGACACCTCTGTGAGCTTGTTGAACATCCCATTGGAAAACCATGGGTATTAATTTAGAAAAAGTCTTCTGTGAAGGCTTTCCACTACATTTTTGGAGTCTGTCTGTGTGAAATTTTTGCCCATTTAGTCAAAAGAACATTAGTGAAGTCAGGCACTGATGTTGGGCGATGAGGCCTGGCTCAACATTCAACGTTCCAGTTTATCCCAAAGGTGTTCAGTAGGGTTGAGGTCAGGGCTCTGTGCAGGACACTGGAGTTCCTTCACTCCAGAGGTGGTAGGTGGTAGTGTTTTGGCATCCACCAAACCCAGATTCGTCCATCAGAGTACCAAACAGTGAAGCGTGATTCATCACTCCAGAGAACGCATTTCCAGTCCAGTGGCACTGCTTTATATCACTCCACCTGACGCTTGGGATTGCACATATTGGGATTGCACATATCTCAGGCTTGTGTGCATCTACTCGGCCATGGAAACCCATTTCACGTAGCTCCTGATACACAGTTCTTGTGCTGATGTTGCTTCCAGAGGCGGTTTGGAACTCTGTAGTGAGTGACGCAACAGACGATAGGTGATTTTTACACGTTAGTTGCTTCAGCACTCGGCGGCCCCGCTCTGCACGGTTTAACGCATGGTGGCTGAGCCTTTGTTGCTCCTATTTCACAATAATAGCATTTACATTTGACTGGGGCAGAAATTTTCATGACTGACAAAGGTATCATCCTGTAAGAGTGCCGTATTTAAAGTCGCTCTCTCTGTCGTACCTCTTCACGACGACCCATTCTACCGGCAATATTTGTCTATGACATTGAGATTTCATGGGAGTAGATGAAACACCTGAACTCACTAATAATTAGGAGGGGTGTCCACATACTTTTAGCCATATAGTGTGTCAAGATCTCTTTCATATCTTTGCTGTCCTAGACCGTTTTCGCTTTGTTGTACGTCACTTCAAGACTACATCCAGAGTAAGCCATTAAACGATCTTTTCACAGGTCATTATATCTTTACTTGAAGTAATTCTCTTCATAAATAACACAGTAGAAATGCCTATGGTTATGAGTCACTTATTGCGAATGCCTCAGTGCAAACCAGATGGTGAAACCACAAAGGAATATTGAATTCTAATAGATGTTTGGTATTAAACAGATGTAATGTTATCGGTGCGTCTGCAACCGCGTGACATTAATCAGCCCTTTCTCAGGCTGTAGCCCGACTCTTACACGAGCTGACGGAGTCCTACTGTTAACAAACATGCCACCTACATCAACATATTAATTTCCATCTGTGTACTCAGCCCAGACTCCTGGCATTCATGCACTTCTCCACAGCTCCCTGAGGCTTAACACTTGGGCTGCTACCAAGTTCAGTCACTGTCATTCTCATCTCAAGAGGACGCACTTTCAACTTACACAGTGGGGTCCAAACATCTAAAGGGCGCCACCAGGAACTGTTTATATTGCCGTATTTATCAAAACCAAATGCAAAATTGCTGTGCTACTGTATAATGTACTAATGATTCATATGTTAGTCTCCTAACACATTGGTAAATGTTTTTGTCTCCTCATAACCAGCACGCGACAGTTCAGACATCTGCTTTATGCATTAATATGTCAACTGCTTTCATCAAGTAATACCTTTTAAATTAGAGTGTAGAATGATGTCAGTAGGCATGAGAGATATGTAAGGAATGAACACCACAGGGGCATGCTGTTGTAGGAAACTAGTCAGTGACAGGATAGTGTGATGCCATGACTATCCCAAAATGTATTCTTTTCCAATAGCGTAACATGCCAAAGTGTTATATTCCCTTTTACACAACAGCAATTTGCCAAAAGCAATCTTTTTTTATTATTATTTTAAAAAATGACCTGGCATAAGTTTTTATAGCCGATACAAACAGTTGCTCCGTCACAAGCATAATTTTTTTTTTTTCTCTCTCTCTTGAAGTTAGTAAGACAAAAAGAAAATCCAGCTTGTCATGTTACCATGTTGTCATGTTGCCCTCCATCTAAAGGCTTTCCCATGTCGGAAAATTTCAAGACTGCTGCAAAGTGCTGACACTAGAGACTCCAAAAAAAGAAAAGAAAAGTGGATGAAAAGGTTAATCGTTAAACCTTTTGTTTCATGTTTAACATTTACAGCAAGGTCCATAAGTATTTGGACAGTGGCCCAATTTATGTATAATTTTTGCCTCTGTACACCACCACAATGGATTTGAAATGAAGCAATCAAGATGTGATTGAAGTGTAGACGTTCAGCTTTCATTCAAGGGGTTTAACAGAAATATTGTGTTAACCGTTTAGGGATTACAGCCATTTCTTGTAGAGTCCCTCCATTTTCACAGGCTCAAAAGTAATTGGACAAACGAACATAATCATAAATATTAGGGTTATTTGTAACACTTGGATGCAAGTCCTTTGCAGTCAATGACTGCCTGAAGTCTGGAACCCGTGGACATCACCAAATGCTGAGTTTCCTCCCTTGAGATGCTTTTGTAGGCCTTTACTGCAGCCACCTTCTGTTGCTGCTCGTGTGTGGGTCTTTCTGCCTTCAGTTTTGTCTTCAGTAAGTGAAAAGCAGCTCAACCCGGTTGCCATTTAAGAACATTCCATTCTTATAGAAGCTCTTGGGTTGCTTCCGTGGTATGTTTTCGGTCATTATCCATCTGTACTGTGCAGTGCTGTCCTATCAGTTTTGCAGCATTTGACTGAATCTGAGAAATTATAGCTCGATACACTTCAGAATTCATCCTGCTTACTTCAATCAGCAGTCACATCGTCAATAAACACCAGTGACCCAGTTTCATTGGCAGCCGTACATGTCCATGCCCTAACACTTCCTCCACAGATTTGACAGATGATGTGGTCTGTGTTGGACCATGAGCCTTTCCTTTCCTTCTCCATACTCTTCTCTTCCCATCATTCTGCTACAAATTAATCTTGCATCAGAACTGGTCAGGCTTTTTTTTTCTTTCTTTCTTTTCAGAGGTTTTATTTAGCAAGGACTACTCTGACCAGTGGTTTACATCTTAATGTAACCCGTCTATATTTGGACAGCACATTGAGCGTTCCCATGAACAGCTACTAAATGCTGTTCGGAATCAACTCCATTTGCATCCGTTTGTCTACACTTCGATTACATCTTGATTGCTTCATTTTAAACCCATTGTAGTGGTTTACAGAGGCCAAATTACAAAAACGGAGTTCCCGTCTAAATACTTACGGACCTGGCTGTATGTGGAGTGCCTGCTACACAAGTCCCTGTCTACACAAGCTGTGACTGTAGAAACGATAATGTACTAGAACGAGCAGCGGATACTGCTGTCAGAGCTGCTGTTGTAGAAAATTAATAAACACCTTCTGAGCAGAATGGAGCGTTCAACAGTGTTGTGGTATAAAATATGACTATTGATTCACTGATGAAATAAATAAAAATAAAAAAAATGGTTGGGTAGTGAGACAGTAACGCATAATTAAATTGTGAGTGTTAATACTTGTGTCTTCTGGTAGTGTAAGTACTATTATGTGCATTTTTATCCTGGTCAGTTTGCTTTGAGATGTAAGCGTATAGAGTGCTGCTGTTTAATCTTAATTAGGCAAGGCAAGTTTATTTCTATAAATAAATATAACAAGAAATAAAAATGTGAAAAATGAATTAAAATGAGCAGGAGATAAAAAATAAAACATGATGGGTAAAAAGGGGAAAGGTTACAGAGCTAAAATATAAATATATATAGAGATATAGATATAGATCAATCAGTAGAGTGTATCGTAGTGTTCAGTCAGCAAATGCGAGGCTAAATAGATGTGTTTTCAGTCTGGTTTGAAATGTGGCTGGAGTTTGAGCACATCTTACTTCTTCTGGAAGCTGGTTCCAGCCACGACTGAACCCTGACCTGATCTTAATGATCTGAGAGGCCTGTTCGGTTTATATTCAGTGCACATATCTGTTATGTGATGTATTTACGTCGTAGGTCATGTAGTGATTTATAAACTAGTAATAGTACTTTAAAAGCAATTCTGAATGTAACTGGAAGCCAGTGTATAGACCTGAGGACTGGAGTAGTATGCTCAGCTTTTTGGGTCCGGGTGAGAATTCCCGCAGCAGCATTTTGAATGAGCTGCAACCGTCTAATGGTCTTTTTGGGAAGACCGGTGAGAAGTCCATTTTAGAGTTATGTTAGGAATAAAACATGACAAGGTGTGCTGCTGTAGAAAAATAATCCATGACGAGGTGATACAGCAGTAGTAGAGTTACTGTTACCACCCCAAAGTCAACTATTTTCCAGTATCATCATGTTTTAACGTGTCGTATTCCTCTTATACGACGGCCATTTGTCCATTATTACAACTTTTAATTCAGTATTGAACAAAGAGGTCATGTTTTTGAATCATTTATAGTCGTATCCGATGTTGTGTCCGTGTCCGCGGAACAAGATAGCGATTACATACTAACAGATTTAACCAATCAGTCTTTCCTGTGGTGGAAAACCTCCTGAGCATTACAAAATGCCTTTCTTTGTGAACTAAGAGTACTTTTGTTTAATTCTCTTATTATTAGTCTTAGATAGATCCTAGGACTCATGCAGATGAAGTGTTACTATAGATACAATCATGTATCGGTACCATCCAAAAACAATCAACACTGTCTGACCAATCAGATTGCTCAAACAGCACTGTGGTATTTATACAGCTATGAGAGAAATGACTGGTGGAGGATTCTCTGTTTATATGAAGTCCGGTGTTTTTAAAATGTATTAAAAACACCACATTGTTGTTTTTTTTTGTCAGAATGACCTGGACATACTTTCTGTAATATCACAGTAGAATTTTCATTATTTGTTACAGAAATTGAGGCACATAAAGATTAATGTTGCAGATAACTAAAGTTGTTATTTATTAAAAGGTGGGTCGTTTTGACCTGAACAGAGGGGTTAAGTGTTTTGGCCTGGCTGTGCATGTAAGTCGCATCCGTTTAAAAGTAAATGGCACAGAGCCCTCAGGCATCAGCACCCACTCCGGCACCCGGTGCACACCAGGCGTTAGTGCAGGGACAGGCACGGCTGCCCGAGCAAATAGCATCTGAGAGTGTGTGTGTGTGTGTTTGTGTGTCAGAGTGTTGCTCAGTGATCAAGTCCCTCAAATGTCAGCAGGGTGCTTTATGATCCGAATTGGAGCAGGGCGGACAGGTTCAGCAGAGCTTGCTCGAGGGCTCCATGCCATTAACTCTCCACGTGTGGAGCAAATTTGTTTTATTTATTTACAAGTGTATAGCGACTCATGGCAGGGGTGTGTAAAAACACCGCTTCCAGTGACGGTGTCACACTCATCGAGTACCTTGGCTTGTCTGGCTCTGCTCATTTTGCCTAGGGACTTGTCTGTCACATTAAAGTAGACACATTGCCATTCAAGACCCTCCCCAGTCCCCGCTGCCTGACCATGAAATAGGCCAACTTTCATGTCTTGCTTTGCTTCTCGGCATTCTCTGACTTTTGAGATTGCCTCGCCTTGTCTTCTCGTTCGGCTTTCTAGCAGTTGGTGAATGAGACATAGCTGCCGCATCGCTCTCCTAGGTCCCTCAGCAGACAGATTTCAGCAGGGCTTCCTGGAGCAAAAGGACTCGCTAGTCAGCACTCCTTTTGTCATGTGCAGTATTCACAGCCCTCCAGCAAGCGAGAATTTGAGCACTCGACTCAGAGATGGACGAATTTGAAATCAGATGTGACTATATTGTATATATATAGAATCCAGCACATCCACGTATATATATGTGTATATATATTGTATATATGAGTGTGTGTGTGTGTGTATGTGTGTGCGTGTATGCGTAAATATATGTGTGATGGCCTGGGAAGCATTTGCATTTTCTACTATATGTAGCTCTGAAATTTACAGACTTTCCTGAACTGAACTATGTCACTCTTTTGCATGTATCTCAACCATAAGTGAACATATAGAATAAGAAATCGGGAAATTGCATTTAAAGTTTCCTTACCAATTCCACTGAACATGTCGCACCTACCTCTAAATTTATATTTTCATTTACTTATGAAGAAAAAAATAACACTAGCATGTTACTGATAGATTATTTATAGAATTATTCATTTACAATGAAAAACTAGCTATCACTTACGGTTATTGCTGATTATTAGCATCATCCACATCTCTGTGTATTCCCCTGAGGTAGAAGTCACACATGACTGCTCCTCCAGGGTCATCTTTTCCATCCGGATCTCAGGTTACTCTCTGAGCAGAGCTTTGCATGTTCTCGGTGTGTCCGTGTGAGTTTCCTCCGGGTTCTTTGGCTCCCAAGAACATCCCACTGGATGGACTGGGTTTGTGAATTTGCTCCTGGATAAAGCGGCTGAATGAATGGTATACAGGAAACACTATCCATGAACAAAAATACATGATGAGTTCTATTAGCGTCCAGCATTTTTTAGAAATGTTAGGAACAAATACCGTTTCTATCCTATGGTTAAGGTTGTAGATCTAAATTTGAGGAACGCCGTGACATCATTTGGGTTCTTCAGCTAGGTCGTCAAGTTGGAAGCAATGATTTCGTATTTTGTTTTTTGTTTTTTTGTAAAATTTGATGATGTCCTCCTAACATTTTGGCAGCTGTTAATAAAATATATACT
Source organism: Ictalurus punctatus (assembly GCF_001660625.3). NCBI lineage: Eukaryota > Metazoa > Chordata > Actinopteri > Siluriformes > Ictaluridae > Ictalurus > Ictalurus punctatus. Next base: position 3,805,850 of record NC_030425.2, read on the forward strand.
CTCAGAAGAACCCTAACCCTGCCCCAGGCGCTGTATATGAGAGAGGATGGTGGAATCATGTTGGCCACCAGCATCCAATCGAATACTACAAGGAGGCTGGTTCTACTTTCCTTGTCAATCATGTTGCATGTCAGGTCAAAAAGCTCCATCTTTTGCACCAGGATTAAGGCGTTCTGGTCTAGACGAGATGCATGCAGGAGTTTTTTGGGAACATGGCTTTAGAGAGAGCACCGAAGGAGCGAGCTGTATTTTCAGAACGGACTAGGTGCAGCTGACTTCATCCAAAATGACTGACCTTTAACAATTATACCTTTAACAATCAATTGTTCAGCTGTACAAGCTTAGGAAACAGGGGTGTCTGGATAATTCGAGGGTTTTAGCTTTCTCTTTGCACACATGGGGAAACGCTCTGTTGTAGGTTTCTACATAAGACCTTTAACATTATATTAAATGCATGTTTGGATTTTAAAAAATGTACAAACGTATATATTTACCGTGCCCATCCATGACACGGTGCCAACCCATGACAGGGCACAATCGCACACACCCACGATAATGTCTACAACACATGTCTTTGGACTGGGGGAGGAATAAAGCGTACCCAGAGAAAACCCACAAAGCATGGGGAGAACATGCAAATCTCCAACTACACAGGTGCGAGGTAAATATGCTAACCGCTAAGCTACCACTAAGTGCACGGTAAATACACAGTACACTGGATGTAAAAGATCTATGCACTCCTGTTAAAATGACTTTCTGTCAAAAGTTTTTTGTGAAGTGAAAATTTTAAACTAAGATGAATCAAGTCTAGCCACCCTACCCCATAGCCCAGATGTGAAGAATACCAGAGATTGTCAGTTATTCCTGCAGCTACTGTACTTTAATGTTGTCATAGGTCTCCTGGCAGCCTCCCAGCCTTCCACGATACATCTCATGTTTTGGAAATTCTTTCATACCCCTCTCCTGATTGATTCCTTTTGACAGTGAGACACCACGCATGCTTTGTAAGCTCTTTGTGGACCATGGCTTCAGCAGTCAGATGAAACCAAGATGATGTGAAGAAAATCCTACAGAGACAGCTGATCATTAATTTGGGGTTAATCAGAATAATTTAATTGATGCCGGCTTCACTGATGATAATTACTTATGAGCACGAGCTTGAATGTGATTGGTTCATTCTGAACACAACCACGTCCCCAGTTATAAAAGGTTGTGCACACTCATGCATGTTGTTTTTCTCATGGTTTTTCACTTACGCTGTGATTTCCATATCGAGAGTGGAAAAAGTTCCGACATGATTGATCTTTGTTTCATTTTTTCCCTCACAAAAACTTGCCATTTAATCAGAGATGTAAAGAGCCGTTATATACCTTATTATAGAATAATATATTATTATAAATATATTTTTATAAATATATACATAATCTTGTATGCATTTTTTTCTTTTACTTATTAACAATATGATTATTACCTGTATAAATTCAGTCCTAAAATGAAACACAATTAACTCTAGCATTGCTTTGTTCACCTTCTCTGTAATCTCTGTTGCCATCGTGTTACATCTAACACTGCTTTGCTAACAGGTCATTAATTAGTTTGCACAATTTCCCCAGCATCAGCGCATGTCACGTGTGTTCTATCACAGTTCTCTGCCTCATGTTCTGAAACGTACCCAAGATGCTGTGGGGCAGACAACATCTGCATCAGCAGAGCTTTGGAGTCTCGGGCTGACCTTCAGCTAGACCATATGCTGCATACATTGAAACCAGTCAGCTCGGCACAAAGACAACCATGCGGTTTGATTTTCCTGTTTATTGTAGAGTGACTTTCACAAAGGCACAAAATAATAATAATAATAATAATAATTATTATTATTATTATTATTATTATTATTATTATTATTATTATTATTATTGGTCATTGAGCCAAAGACAATTTCTCGCTCATGCTACTGGTGTGGATCATGACACTTGGCCACTAGAAGCTGATGTCAACTGGCTGATGGCTGAGAATCAGTTTCAGCATCTGCTCTGTGCCTGTGTGTGTGTGTGTGTGTGTGTGTGTGTGTGTGTGTGTGTGTGTTGGGGGTTTGGGGAGGGAATTGTATTTGGTTGGCTGAATTGTTCTAGTTGTTCCAATCTAGGGGTGTCAGACTCCAGTCCTGGAAGGCCACAGCTTTACAGAGATTTGTGTTCTTAGCCCATGAAGGCATTGATAATTAGCTGATGAGTTGATTCAGATGTTTGAAACGAGGTAGAATCTTAAACTCAACACTGATGTGGACATCTAGATTCTCTAGGACTGTGTGTGTGTGTGTGTGTGTGTGTGTGAATGCTGGATCAAGCAGCAGCTGAGCAGCCTCCAGATCACCGTCTGGTCATGCAGCGGTGACAATGTCACTCAGCCCCGGGGCTTCAGCCTCTCCAAAGTGGTCAGATGGACAACAACTGTGGTTGTGCCAACGTTTTCTGGAAGAGCCCACCACATCTGACTGACAGTGGCACGAGATTCCTCTGGGCACAACTGCAAATAGTCACACAAAACAGTAGGCCATCTCCTGAAGACCCCTCTAAGCAATCCAGTCAGGACGTCTCACGCCAGCGATCATTCTGCTTGAAAACAATGCATATGGTTGACACACTGCATATGTGGCCGTGTACAGTCATGTGAAATAATAAGTATACCCCATGGAATTGTTGGCTTGTTTGACATATTTGATCGTCTTTGAAACAGTGCCTACTAATGAAGCTGATATACTTCAACAAACCCACAAGGAAAATTTGTTTTTTCAATCGTTTATTCAACAGAAATATTAATGCATGTGATATTCTTCTGTGACAAAAGTAAGCACACCCTGGGCCTCAGAAGCTAGTATTGCACCCGTTAGAAGAAATAACTTATTTTATATGATTGTCCACCAGGCTTGCTGGTATTTTTGACCACCCTTCCATGCAACATTCTTTAAATTGCAAATGTTTGAGGGTTTTCTTGCATGTACTGCCCGTTTCAAACCCACCCCCCACAACATTTCAATGGGATTCAAATTCAATTCATTCCATAACTCTCCATTTCTTCTTTTTGAGCCATTCCTTGGTGGATGTGCTAGTGTGCTTAGGATCATTATCCTGTTGAAAAGTCCACTTTCGGTTTAACTTCAACTTTTTGGACAGATGTCCTCACATTATCTTCAAGCACTCTTTGATATGATGCAGAATTCATAGTTGAATCAATGAATGCAAGTTGTCCAGTCCCTGAGGCAGTGAAGCAACCCCAAAGCATAACATTACCACCACCGTGCTTCACAGTCGGTATGAGGTGCTTCTCCTGAAAAGCTGTCTTTAGTCTGCGCCAAACACGTCTGCTGTTACTGTGGGCAAACAACTCTACCTTTGATTCGTCTGTCCAGAGCACATTATTCCAAAGGCCTGGTCTTTGCCTACATGCAGGTTGGCAAACTGTACTCTTACGAAGGATTTTTCCTGGCACACCTCACATGCAGGTCAAATTTGTGCAATCTCTTTCTGATTATAGAAGCATGCACTTTAGCAACAGTTAAAAGACAGGTTCCACCTGTACTCCCTAAGCAGGTTCTAATCACTGGTACCCAATCTTGTGTGTTCTATTTTCATGTATTTGAAGCTGTAATAACGTGATGGTGTACTTCATGGGGGGGTTAGTCATCTGTGCAGCAAAGTGCAGAAAACTTTATATTTAAGTATTATTTTAAACTTTCTGTTTCCATCAAGTTTTATTCTGTACAGAATATATATATTAATTAAAAAACAAACAAACAGATGACTGTATTTTGGAACTTTGAAGTGGCCCTTCACGACCTTATTTTGTGAACAATATAAGAAATTCATTCAGTGGTACAAGTTCAAATCATCTGTGCCTTGCTGACATTGCTTACGTCACCTAGACTGAGGACTCTTTACCATGTCAAGAACCTGATGGTGGACCACCAGGGGACGTCAACTGGTGGACTGCAAAGTATTTCGGCTGATTGAACCGTGTACTCGAGATCAATCTGGAGCACGAAAACAAAATGTCTACAGCTGGACAGAGATGTTCACGTTTGTTGTCTGCTTCAAGATCAAAACAGATGTCTTATCTGGTCCTGACTCTGTAGAAAAGTGGTAGCATGAAGTATGCAGCAGCAATGCAAAACAAAACATAACCACTTCAAACTGATGTGTCTTATTTATAGCCATGGACTAATTACTGCTTATTACTACAGCGGTAACTTGTGTCCATAGATTTTGATGAGACAGGACAACATTAATAACAACATAGCCTCAAACTAAATCAAATTGAGAGGCTAGCACACCTGACTTATGCTCTAGACTACTACCTAGTGTACTGTGTTCCGTACATTGCCCATTTCCACACATTTCTCACAGCAGAATATCATTAACCAAGGCCAGGTTTCTGCGAAAATGTCCAGCCCATCCACATCTCAAGTCCTGAAACTAGCCACAAAAATCCCGCCGTTGGAAAAGGGAAACACATTTTTCTTCATTTTCAGTGCATTTGCATGAGAAACATGGTCACTGTGGTGCACACACATTTCTGCTGTGCAGATCTTATCCATTCCACAATCCCTCTTTTCCTCTCTTAGTCTTCGCAATATACAGGGTGTCCCAAAAGTCCATACATAGGGGACCATGTTTGCCAGTAGCACGTCAGTCGTGCCTACGTAAGTGGACATTCGTGGACGTCCACTGACGGCTTATTTGTTAATAAGTTTGTAAACAATGTCGTGTGTGTGTTTACCATGTTTCCTGTTACGGTCCATCGCAACCTCGCGACAGCTTCCCGATCCCGCCATGAGCAAAGGCATTATTAAAAACTATCTGAAACTTAATTATGTTATATAATATAAACTAAATATAAAAAATGTTGGAAGACATTTTGCTAAAAAGTGTAATTTTCCATACGTATGGAGACTTTTGGGACACCCTGTACTGTATCCAGTCAGCCTTTGTTAGTGCTTGTTGCAGTTCCCATTTTTAACCACTAGGTGCTATAGCTCTATGGAAGCTAAATGGGGCAGTGAGCATACTGACCCAAAAAGGCGCACCATCTAGAAAGGCAATAAATCAATTGAACCTCAGGTTCTACCTGTCAAATAGCAACATTTTTTAAATTGTCAGTCAGTCAAAAGAGGTAAATAGCATTTCAAGGGGATTTAAAATCAGTCCCTCCAGGATTTCATGATCCTGCGGTCGCAGAAATTCACGCAAACTCCGCAATATCGGCAGGACCTTGCGATTTTCAAAAATTTTCCATACATTTGGGCCAAGACGCATTATGTGACGTCATCATAACGTACATTCAGTCAAAGCCTTCTTCGATTCACGTGCGTTGAACACGAGTACAGTGAAAAGGTCTCATTTACCAACAAACATGACTGTGAAATACCGTGCAAAACAATTTCATGCAATTGCAATTTCACCAGTTCAAGTAGATTTATACAACAACAAAAAAAGCAAATAAAAAAAACTGCAAGTTTTTTTTAAAAAACTTTGAAAAACGCCCCGGAATTTTTGGCCGCAACAATCACAAAAAAATCTCAGCAAAATCCTGTCCGGACTGAAAAATGTGTGAAACTGCGAATGAGAACTTCGTGAAAGAACCTAGACATCTGAAAATTTTAATTGAGTAGCCTTATGACAGACCCACTCTTTCATTGCTTTCGCACAATTCAACAGATTCAAGCTAATTCCAGTATTACTCCTCGTTTGCACTGTTTACGAGCTCGGATTTCATATGAAACTCCGAATTAAAGAAAAATCTTGATAAATCTAAAAGATAAAGATAAAAGCTTTGGATCTATGCTTTACCAGACACAGGATATTATTTAAATGGCGTATTCTCTTGTTTTGTTTTGTTTTTTTTGTTTTGTTTTTGTTTTTGTTCTTTTTTTGTGTGTGTGTGGGGGGGGGGTCTGTAATACAATCTGTTTTAAAACGAAATATGATTTTAATACATACCATCAAACGAGAATCTACTACAAATTTCAATCTCTTAAAGTTAATAGTGAGGGTACAAACCTGTTTGGGAATTTTGGTCCCTAAAAAAAACAACAACAAAAAAAACAAACCCAAAATACCCAAAAAAACGCAGAGACATGCTGAACCAGCCTTTATAAGTCATTACAGGTTATACTGCTCAGCTTTTGGGGAAAGACCGAGTTACTTGGTTTAATATCGTTATTAATCCCAGTCTTTTCCATGCCAGGGACCGCTATTATCAAATCTGTAGCTTCAACACACCGATCTGACGATTTAGGGATCAGTTGTCTCTGAATTAGGAAGGAGATTAAAAAAAAAAAAAAACTTCCATCTGTCAACGTGCACTGTGTGTGTGTGTGTGTGTGTGTGTGTGTGTGTGTGTGAGACGGTGGTGGGGTGTAAATTCTCATTAGGCTCGCCAGAATGAGCGTCCCCCTATTAGCTCTATCAAAGCTCTAAATGCCGACGCGCGGCAGCTGCTACGTCATTCGAGAGCCAGCGAAAAAATTCGCAGTGTGACGTCACTTGCGCATCATTTACCGCGTGCGGCCGTGGAATACACCGTCATTAACAATGTCAGGGACTTGCACTTATGCGGGTCGAAGGTCCAATTAGCTGTAAGTGAATCTGCAGGATT
>NC_030425.2:3817500-3872500 GCF_001660625.3 Ictalurus punctatus
GACTTGATATTACTACTACTACTACTACTACTACTAGTACTATTATAAAACAATTTAAAACAATACACTATTACTACTCCTACCACTCCTACTACTACTACTACTACTAATAATAATAATAATAATAATGGCATCAATAATAACATAGTAATAATAACCGTTGTTTTTATTTTTGACAAAGAATCAACTGCGGCCTAATTTTGTTCAAACAAACATAATGAAATCCTTCAAACAATGGAGTTTGCAGCTTTTTCCCTCCATGCAGGAACATCAAAGTGTACATATCTGAACTATATCTGTAAAATAATCTAATATAGTCTATATCTATAAGATCATCAAATATAGACTACATCTGTAAAATAATCTAATATAGTCTATATCTGTAAAATAATCTAATATAGTCTCTATCTTTAAAATAATCTAATATAGACTATATCTGTAAAATAATCTGATATAGACTATATCTGTAAAATTATCTAATATAGTCTATATCTGTAAAATAATCTAATATAGTCTATATCTGTAAAATAATCTAATATAGTCTCTATCTTTAAAATAATCTAATATAGACTATATCTGTAAAATAATCTGATATAGTCTATATCTGTAAAATAATCTAATATAGTCTATATCCGTAAAATAATCTAATATAGTCTATATCCGTAAAATAATCTGATATAGACTATATCTGTAAAATAATCTAATATAGTCTATATCCGTAAAATAATCTAATATAGACTATATCCGTAAAATCATCTGATATAGACTATATCTATAAAATAATATAATATAGACTATATCTGTAAAATAATCTGATATAGTCTATATCTGTAAAATAATATAATATAGACTATATCTGTAAAATAATCTAATATAGTCTATATCCGTAAAATAATCTAATATAGACTATATCCGTAAAATCATCTGATATAGACTATATCCGTAAAATAATCTAATATAGACTATATCTGTAAAATAATATAATATAGACTATATCTGTAAAATAATCTAATATAGTCTATATCCGTAAAATAATCTAATATAGACTATATCCGTAAAATCATCTAATATAGACTATATCTGTAAAATAATCAGATATTGTCTAAATCTATAAAATAATCTAATATCGTCTATATATCTATAAAATAATCTATTATAGTCTCTATCTGTAAAATAATCTAATATAGTCTATATCTGTAAAATAATCAGATATTGTCTATATCTGTAAAATAATCTATTATAGTCTATATCTGTTAAATAATCTAATTTAGTCTATATCTGTAAGATGATATAGTCTCTATCTGTAAAATAATGTAACATAGTGTATATAAGATAATCTATAGTCATGGTTTTGTTCAGAGATCTTAGGCCTCTCTTATGCCCTTCCAGTGGAGTAAAACCAGCCCTATAATACAATTCAATCACGGATTGTTTATCATGAGTGTTATTTGCGAAAGTACGAAAATCGGCTGGAAACCTCACTAGCTTCATACTGAAATATTCTTAAATATGACGAGGCAGAGTGATTCGTGGTGTGTCACATCAACCCTGGTTCTGATTTGTATGTATTTCTTTGTGTATGAACCCCAGAGCATGCCGTCTGTGAGCCCGGAGAAGCCTGCTCTGTGTGCCGGATGTGGAGGTAAAATCTCTGACCGCTATTATTTACTGGCTGTGGATAAACAGTGGCACCTGCGCTGTCTCAAGTGCTGCGAGTGCAAACTGGCGCTGGAGTCCGAGCTCACGTGCTTCGCCAAGGACGGCAGCATTTACTGCAAAGAGGATTACTACAGGTGAGGGCACACATGGACAAACATCCTCCATCCCTTTAATCATTCGTTTCCCCTTCTTCCTTTCTAATGCAGGGAAATAACCCCAAGACACTGAGGGTATAAACAGGGAATATTAGACTGCAATAGACCTGAGGATCATGACGCATGCTGGCCTGCAAAATAAATACACTTTCTCTACGACTAGTATTGCTTTTTTAAAAGGCTGCTTGTTCATTTGAACAGTCCATGCGTCGCTGGAGATGTGTCCGTTTTTGTTTGCTTGAGATAAAAAAGCATAATTAATCATAAATTTCCATTTCAAATACATTTAATGCATTTAGAAGCCTTTTCTCTTTAAATAATAAACAATCCCGCAAATAAGCAACGCCATTTGAAATGGTAAAGAAATAATAATAATAATAATAATAATAATAATAATAATAATAATAATAATAATAACTGCTCGTGCATGTGTTGGATGCGATTGTAAATAAGGTCCTTGCCGTTCCAGAAGGTTCTCCGTGCAGCGGTGCGCGCGCTGCCACCTGGGCATCTCGGCGTCGGAAATGGTGATGCGCGCGCGCGAATCCGTGTACCACCTGAGCTGCTTCACGTGCACGTCGTGCCACAAGACGCTGAGCACGGGCGACCACTTTGGCATGAAGGAGAGCCTGGTGTACTGCCGCCTGCACTTCGAGAGCCTCGTGCACGGGGAATACCAGCACCACCAGCAGCAGCACGCGCAGCTCAACTACGCGGACCTGGCTGCCAAGGGCGCGAGCTTGGCGCTGCCGTACTTTAACGGCTCGGGCACGGTGCAGAAGGGCAGGCCGCGGAAACGGAAGAGCCCGGCCATGGGCATAGACATCAGCACGTACAACTCGGGTGAGCAGTGTTGTTGTTGTTGTTGTTGTTCGCGTTTTCTCTCAACTGCATTACATTTCACAACAATCATCCAGCGCGCGCCTCTCAGGTCGCATTATAGGCTACACGCGCACTAACAGCCGTGAAGAATATACATACATACATACATACATACATACATACATACATATATATATATATATATATATATATATATATATATATATATATATATATATATATATATATATATATATTATGCATTCGAGTTATTCGAATTTTAACTGATTTAATATGCGAAAAACAAATATCAAATATTGCACTGGCTCATGGAACAAAACAAACAATAGCTACAGAAATAAAAATAATAATAATAATAATAATAATAATAATAATAATAATAATAATAATAATAATAATAATAATGCAGTAATCAAGTCAGAAAAACTGGAATATTGAGCAACATAAACCAACCTACAATATCACACCAACCAATCAAATCGTTGTAAATAATAATAATAATAATAATAATAATAATAATAATAATAATAATAACAAAGTGTCATATTTATACCAGAATTATTACAGAATCATTTGAAAAATACAGTTAAATTCCCAAGCGTAGCTGATTAGTGTGTAAACACACGTGTAGCAGATTTCCTAAAGGAAGGACTCGTACACGTGTCGCATTAATGCACAAACAATTCTACTGTCCTATATGACACTAACTGAAATGTCATCTATTTTTATATTATACTTTAACACATTTACTGACGTCATTTCACGCGCTTTCTGTTTAAACGAATCTTACTATTGTTATTATTATTATTATTATTATTATTATTATTATTATTATTATTATTATTATTATTATATTGAATAAAAAACATTTTTTATTTTAGATTAATATTCATATCTAGTGAAATGTGTTTAGTGTGAATTAAAGGTGCTGTCGGGGGAAACAAACAAACAAACAAACAAACAAACAAACAAAAAGGCAAAACAACGCTTCGGTCACTTTTTTTTCCCTGTCGGAATCACACACACGCACACACACACGCAGAGGGAGAAAGAGAGGGTTTCCTTCCAATAAAAACAAAAACCAAATGTAAGTCATGGAATATTCTGTGGTGTAGTTGGGAATAATCACGCGCTGTCACTCAGGATAGACATCTACATATAAAAGCAGTGTGTTAATTGTGTTAAGTGTCTCGAGACTGCGATAAGCCTGAACACACGCTGTGCTTTCTAAAATATTTTCCAGCAGTGTGACGCATGTAGCATGCAGTCTATGGACGTCTCCTCCTTTTTTATTAACCTGAAGACGCGCGGATCATTCCAGGAGGGTTTGTTTGCTGTTGATTGGGGTTTATAAAAAAAAAAGGGGGGGGGGGGCGTCTGAGCTTCATGTAGCCTATAACACTGTCATGAGGGGGAAAAAAGCAACAGCTGGAAGTTTTCACACTGATATTTATCCTAATGTTGATTCTTCTTGTTTCTATATGCGTGAATTATGTTTTATATATATATATATATATATATATATATATATATATATATATATATATATATATATATATATATATATATACATATACATATATTTCTACGTGATGCTTTGACTTAGGTCTACTCACTGCGCTAGCTTTACAGTAGCACAGAAAATTTGCTTCTTCTTTTTCTTTTCCTTTTTCTTTTTAACCCAGCGGTAAATATTTAATAAGCACTTTGTGCCTTGAGCCCCCTGCTGGTCACATCAGGAAGTGACGGAACTCTCAGAGACCTTCACTTCACGAGAACCTTTACAATCAAAATGTAAACAATTTACAATCTGCTGCGTTTTCGCTCTTCCTGGTTTTGGTCATGTGAATACTGACGTTACTGTGGTGAACAGGTTAGATGTCTAATAACTGTTAAAGTAGCTATAACAAACACAAATGAAAATTAACTGATAGAAAGGGATTTTTTTTTTGAACGGGGTGTCTTTTTTTTTATATATAATTTTTTTTAAAAAACATAATAACAATCTTACCATGTAAAATATATAGTGAAATTATTTTAAAATGTCGTGACCCAGTCTGGCTTTACATTTGGAAAATAAATTTGACCCAACCACGGTTACTGCTGCACCAAAAAACAAGAAAAAAAAAATGTCGCCTTTAGAAAAATAAGTAAATAAATAAATTCATTAATTTTAAATGTTTGGAACCACAAAATATTGTTATTCATATTATCCTTATACCTCTTATTCTTCTTCTTCCTCCTCTTATTCGTCCGATTTTGCCTCCTCTTCTTATTCTACTCATACTTCTAATTCTTCTTCTTATTATTAGTGTTCATATTAGTATTATTGGCTATATGCAAAAATCCAATCTGAATGTAATCTTTTGGTCAGGGTGCAAGAATAAATCTGACAAATCGAATCAGTGATAAATATATATATATATGATCAAACAGAAAGGGACGGGTATTTCTTGGACGTACACATGCATTAAAATGCACGACCAGAATGTCCCACAGATTTCTGGCCGATATGTACAATTTATTGATTGATTCCAGCTGATTTTTAAATAAATAAACTTGTGTATGTGTATTTATTTATTTATTTATTTTTACGAAGAAAGGAAAAAAAACATATACTGTTCTGTTCTGTAATTTGTTCACCATTCCTTTTTGGTGTTACATTCTTTGATTTTCTTATAAATTGTAGGCTACATTTTTTTTTTTTTTTTAAATGTACAATTGCTAAGAGGCTATGACATATAGGGGGGAAAAAAATCTCATTTCACAAAGTATAATACTAAGACATCAGTGTTTTTTGTCGTGACATTCCTTACGTTCTGTGTGTGTGCTCTTCTTCTCGTAACACGTCCCTCCTTCCTAACTGGTTGTTATTGTTTGTGTTGTGTAGTGCATTATTATTAGATTATTGTTTTGATGGATTACTTGCTTTTAGATTTTTTCAATATTTATTCTTTTTAGAAAATTGTAAGTCTTCATGTCCTCTGGTGGTTGATATTGATGTGACATGCCCCTACACATTTATCCAGAGGTCCAAACTAATCTAACATATGACATTTGTAAAAGGATTCTCGATTATTTGTCCGCGTCTTTGTCTGTTTGGAGTTCCACCAAGTCTCACTGCGAGTGTTTTTTTAGACGCTTCACGATGTACGGTCCCGTAAAGAGAGAGAACACAAACCTGAAATCAAATACTGAGACATATTACACAACAAGACAGGAAGAAGAAGAAGAAGAAAAAAAACAGAGGGGAAAAATGCTCATGGTTCGTGATTTTTAATTTGAATCATGATTTTTTAAAAATAAAACATATATATTATTCATATTTTGTCTCAGGTTGTAATGAGAACGAATCCGAGCATCTGGATCGAGACCAGCAGGCATACGCTCCATCGCAGAAAACCAAACGCATGCGCACGTCCTTCAAGCACCACCAGCTTCGCACCATGAAGTCCTACTTCGCCATCAATCACAACCCTGATGCCAAGGATTTAAAGCAGCTTGCGCAGAAGACGGGCCTCACCAAAAGAGTGCTGCAGGTAAGCGTCGGCTTCTGTCTTTTACGAAAGAAAAAGAAAAAAAAAAAACACCCCTAGATCTTATTTCATGTGCCCCCTTTAGTGGAGATTTCCTCTCATATCACTCATCCAAGCTTGAGTTATTCCATGTCATATCATTTAGCTTTACGTTTCCATCCACGTCCTTGTAGTGATTTAAGCACGTTATTGTCGAGACATGAAAACGTAGAGAGAGTTAACTCTTACCTTTCGAAAGCCGAGTTTCAGGTGTTAGGTTTAGGATGTTTAAGACGGAAGTTCGTGATTAAAGAGAGGGAAGACATTTATGAAATTATTATTATTATTATTATTATTATTATTATTATTCAATTATACAATTCAATTCGAATGAGTTCAGTGATCAATTTATAATTCAACATTTATTACAGTTTTTTTTTTAAATTTGGAAATGAATCAAAGCGCCGTACAGCCACAGAACAAAGAATTATAAATGAAGCATTAACAGGAGCGTACAGATTTTTTCAGAAAGGCGTATTTTGTACTTGTCGACTTAATGAAGAATTCATTCCTGTAATATTGTTGTAAATAATGCATAGTACAAGTATTTATATGCTACGTAGTACATGAATAGGAATGTATAGGTTAAGGTCTTAGTGTTTTCTTTACTTCATCATCTTTTTTTTTTTTTTTTCATTATACTTTTTTTTTTTTTTTGTAAATATTCTAAACGTTAGGAATGTAACAGTATCCCAACAGCACACACAAACACAAAAAGTAAAAGGCATTGGGGTTGGTTTGCAGGTCTGGTTCCAAAACGCGCGGGCCAAATTCAGACGGAACGTTTTGCGGCAGGAGAGTGGGGGTGTCGAGAAGGCTGACGGCACGTCACTTCCCGCACCCTCCTCCGACAGTGGTGCTCTGACCCCGCCAAGCACAGCCAGCACGCTAACAGACCTGACCAATCCCTCTATCACCGTAGTCACCTCAGTCACCTCTAGTTTGGACAGCCACGAGTCCGGGAGTCCCCCGCAAACGACCCTGACGAACCTTTTCTAACGCAGATTTGGGGTTTTGTCCTTTATTGTTTTTGTTTCTTTTTGTTCTTCTTCTTTCAATTTCCTCCCTTCCAAATGTGGCTTTTATTTTTTGTTGTTGTTATTTACAAAAACACTCTTACGCAACCAAGAGACAGATCCGTTTGAAGACAAAGTAGTCACCTCAAGTCAACTCTATTTTGGACAGACTGTATTTTGATTTCGCATAAAAGAAAAAAGGGAAGGGAAAAAAAAAACCCACTTCGAAATTTTGATTCACATCCGATTGAATTTTTTTTTGTTTGTTTACATTTTTTAGACCAACCCATTCAAATCAGCTACAACTGAATTATAAACAGCTACAGCTCTGTAAACCTTCTTCTTCTTTTTTTTGTTTTGTTTTGTTTTTTTATAATTTTATAAATTTGACAGATTTCATTTCCAAATCAGCCAGTGACAGTCCCATTCCCACATACTAAAGTACTAAAACAAACGTGAGGGTCAGTTTAATGTGTAGCACTTGCAACCACTTGGCAGCTGAGTTTACACGTGTGTCAATTTATTTTTAAATTTTTTTTCTCCTTTTGTTTTTAATGTATTCGCCATGTCACGTAGTGTCGGCATGTTTTAACACTTCACATGCGAAAGTGGAAACATGTCTTAGACGACGTGCTTTAAAGCCACGCAGAAAATCCTTCATTCCGTCTGGTAATTTTTGGAAAAAATTTATTGGATTTTTTTTTTTTTTTTTTTTACTTTACATTGATGATCTGCATTTTATTTCCAAAAGCATTTCGCATTTCCAGTGACTGTAGCTTTAACAAACACTAATCCCATTGCCGTTTTTACACTTTATACTTTTTCGACTCGCATGCCAGGTGGTGCTTCAACCTCAAGATAGCATTGTCATACCAGCGTGACTCTAATTAGGGTTCAACAATATCAAAAACTGTGCAGTGGTAACTGTTAAAAACAAAAATACAAACAAACCCCAAACCCGGAGAGCCCTTTAGAACACTTTTTGATGGGCTACTCTTAGATGGGCGCTACAAACAAGTATTTTGGTGTATAAAGTATTGAATTTTTCGGTGCGTTCCAGCTCCTATTAATCGCTATAGAGTTCTAGTTTGCTCAGTGACGACAAAGTTGCCAGTGATAAGCGCGGTACAGTGGTGGAGCTCAGGGTGATCATGAGATTCAGCACATTTGGAGATGGGAAATTTAGACTCCAATTTTTTTTTTCCTTTTTAAAAAAAACAACAACAAAAAAAACAAGTATCACTTTTGAGCTTGTGGTTTAGAGGACCGATGAAACAGGCACCACTTACGATTGGAGAAAGTTAGTCATATATAAAATCAAGTCACGTTCCCCCTCGCAGTCAAATTCTAAATGTTTTTTTTTTTTTTTTTTAATGGACACTTGCCACTGAACAGTCCAAAAAACATGATGGGAAATCTGGCTGGAAGTGACAGCAAGGGACAGTTAGGGGTTGATTAGTTCATTGTGTGATGGAGAGTCGGTTCTGTTTGTAGAACAAAGTGCTCCTCTAAGATCTACTTTCCCGAAGTAGACGCCTAACTCAGTTCTACTATGTGCCTTACGCTATAACCTGGAAGAGAGCTTGTGAAATTCAGGAGATACATGTGTGTTTGTTTAATGGATATCGCATTCTTTGAACGCCTCACTAGTTTTGTACTGTTCTGTTTTTCATCTGAGGATCTTTTTAATGGTGTAATTCTGTTACAAAGGAGGCAAGCGATGGCCTAGAAAGCAGTTGTGCACTCTTTCAAATATAGTCGGTAAATCCGAGAATCTTATATATTGATCTTCGTGTTAATAGTATGGTACGTGTTCTATCAAGATTGTCCATTGTTTCCTTGTTTCTTGAAGAAAAAAAAAAAAAAAGCAAAAAAAAAAAAAAACAAAAAAAAAAGATGGTGTATAGAAACTATTTCCCATTAAATATTTATGGACCAAGCGGTTGTTATATCTTATTAAATTTGTGTGAATAAAACAAAACGCCTTGCATTGACAGTGTTTTATTTCTCTCATTTTGCACAACCATTCTTTATGTTTCCTCTCAGATTTGAACTGAAACCTAATATTGGTGAATGATAATCCGAAAAAAAAGAAAGAAAGAAAGAAAGAAAGAAAGAAAAAACAACCTTCCACCACACATCTCTCTCTCTCTCTCTCTCTCTCTCTCTCTCTCTCTCTCTCTCTTGCTCTCATTTTTGATATTGATTTCAAATTTCATTCTCTTTATTATTCTAAAGTAATGCCCCATGGATTTGCACTAAGACCCTGTGGTTGATACAGAAAAAAAAAAAAAAAATGATCCAGAAGAATTAGGATTGTTTGTTTATTTATTTATTTATCTATCTATTTATTTATTTATTTTCTGATGCATGAATATGGCAACATGATTTAAAAAAAAAAAAAATAAAGCTCTACTGTGCTAGAACGTGCACACTGGTATTTGAAAAGAAAAAAAAAAAGAGAGAGAGAAAAGAAGTAAAACTAAATGCAAACCTCTTAAAGTCAGGTTGCTTTGTAGTTTAATATATTGTTACTTTATGATTTCTTTCAGGGAGAACAAATCTTGGGGCATTACAGCCATACTTCACGGCGTTTGAAAATTCCCTAAAGTATTAAAAGACGGGGAAAACTTTGATCGGAATTCCTCACCATTGAAGACAAAGACAATATTAGGATCAGATGATAGTAATAAACCTAAATCAGCAACAATAAATGTAATGCAAAAGTCTTTTCTTTTTTCTTTTTTTCCTTTTAAATTCTTCTGAATGTTTGAATCCACACTTGGAGGAGAACCCACTCAATATGTGAGCTTTTTTTTTTTTGATTTCTTTCTTTTTCTTTTTTTTTCTTCTAATATCTTTGTTATATTAGAGCTAAAATTGTTCTTTGTATCAGGATGGCAATGAAAAGAAACATGTTTAGTCTTCTAGTTGTATATAACTGAATAAGGATTACATACACAAAACATATACACATACTGATTGTCTGCCTGTCTATCACTATCTATCTCTCTCTCTCTCTCTCTCTCTCTCTCACACACACACACACACACACACACACACACACACACAAAACTATATCTCATACTTTCTAAATGCATGGAAAAATGACATTCTCAAACCACTGAAGCAGTAAAATATTCATCAAGAGAGCTGTGGAGAACAGATTTAGCGGGGGGGGGGTCAATTAAATAAATAAATAATAATAATAATTAAAAAAAGATTTGTATGTTGCATGCACCTTATCAGTGGTATACATTTTTAACACTGAATATTATTTTGTCTGATGTTTCATTTGTTGTCGACTGTAAATTAAATTATATAACACATTTTACCTTGTGAAACCAAAAAAACAAGCAAAAAAAAACAACAAAACAAAACAAACAAACAAAAAAAATCTTACAATAAATGCACAACTGCATGCGGTATTTGAATAATAAAAATGCTCCTTTCCAAGATTTGCTTTGGGATTTACTTAGTTTCCATCGTTGTTTTTTTTTTAAACAAGCACCACAGTGTTGAGTTCTGACAATACCCTGGACAGTGCGAGCTGGACATATGGACACTGGCTGCTTTACAGTGGTCTCAGACGTTTACTGCGTGTCACACTGTAGGAGCTGATACCAATAAAAAAAAAAAAAAAATCTTGGTCGAATCCTGTGGCAGACTTTCAGATATCATTGTAAAGCGAGCGTAACAGATGGCTTCCAAGCAAGGCCGTGTACATAATGATCTATTTACATAAACCGGCATATTGGTATAAATTGTTTGCTTTTATTTATTTACTTATTGGACTGAGTGATTTTAGCTGATGCTTGTGAGCTATCACGGTTCTCAGGGCGCACCATTCTATGTAAAAGGTAACAAATACCAAGGAGTGCTATTAAACTGCATTTGTACATATGGTATTCTGCTTTTCTTTCTTTCTTTAAAAAAAAAAAAAGTTGAAATACAAGCTTCGGGTGTAAAATACACAAACGTCAGATGGTTCCAATTGCAAACATTTCCACAGTGGTGAGTTCTTGGAGCAAAGTCATGCCAATGCATCAGAGCCTCTTAAAACTTGTGACTTCAGAGACGTTGCTATAAAATGGGAGTCTTTAAGAGGTCGTATGTCATATAAGACTAGATGGAACTAGAAGGTGGATCCCCAAAACTGGACAAGGAAGTAACATTGACGCTTCGCAGCTCGAGGGTGACTTGGTTTGATCCTGAGCTCAGGTTACAGTCTCCTCATGCCCTCGTGGGTAGGTGGACTGGCTGTGCTAAATTAGCCCTAGCTGTCTGAATGTGTATGTGTGGTGCCCTGAGATGGGCTGGCGTCCCATACAGGGTGTATTTCTGCCTCGCATCCAATTTTTCCGGGATAGACTCCAGATCCAGTGAGCCCCTGACCTGGATAAAGCTCTTACTGAAGATGAAGGAATGAATAAGTTAAGTAAGTACTAACACTATTGCCAAAAATAGTGCATGTGGTATTATATACAGCATTATCATTTCATAATCGGTGCTTACTGAAATAAATTACATCTGAGCTAGTAAAAAGAAATAAATGAAGAAAATACACACACACACACACAAAAACACACACACACATATATATATATATATATATATATATATATATATATATATATATGTACTCATTTTATATTATATACAGATTACTACATTATATTATATACAGTTGCAATCAAAAATATTCGATCCCCATTTCAAATCAGGTTTATCGTCAAAACTTTACGATGAACAAATCAAACAAAAGCGAGTGAAATAGTTCAACACAAAACACGCTTCAAGTGTTTTCCTCAAATTCAACTGAAAATGAAACTAATAATGATTTCTCCAGTTTCAAAATTATTCACCCCCTGAATAGAATACCTCACAACAGCACAAATACGCAAAACGGGTGTTGTCTCAACACGCCAGAACTCCAAGACGTTCACCGCTACAGACCCAAAAGCACAAGAAGAGTCGCTCAAAGTCATATAAATAAGAGACAGAAGGTTTGGGATTCTGTTCTGTGGAGCGATGAAACAAAACTGGAACTTTTCAGCACGATGGATCAGCGGTACGTCTGGAAGAAGAAGAATGAAGAAAGAACACTCTGTACACAGTCGAGCATGGTGGAGGCTCGGTGATGCTCTGGGGCTGCTCTGCATCCTCTGGCACTGGAAACCTGCAGCGTGTGGAAGGCGAGATGGATTCATTGAAGTATCAGGAAATCCTAGGAGAAAACGTCACGCCGTCTGTGAGGAAGCTGAAGCTTGGGCGTCATCGGAACTTCCAACAGGACAATGATCCCAAGCGTACCTCAAATTCCACCAAGGCTTTGTTACAGAAGAAGTTCTGGAAGATTCTACAGGTCCAGCACAGTCACCTGACTTCAACCCCATAGAAAATCTCTAAAGAAGGCGGTTGCAGCACGCAAACCCAAGAATATTACTGAACTGGAGGACACTGCTCATGAGGAACGGGAGAAGATTCCTCAGGAACGCTGCAGAAGCTCTGCATCTCGTTTGCAGCAGGTCATAACAGCAAAAGGTGCTCTACTACGTACTAAAGACGCTCGCCATGAAGGGGTTGAATCATTTTAAGCCTGGAGAAATCATTAGAAGTCGCATTTTCAGTTGAATTTGGGGAAACCACTTGCATCCGTTGTGTTGAACTATTTCAGTAGTTTTATTTGATTTGTTCGTTGCAAACAGCTGAAAGTCTGTACATTTTGACAATAAACCTGATTTGCAATAGGGGTCGAATCATTTTGATTGCAACTGTATAACTATATAGACTATAGACTTTACAATTTGAAAAATTAAATTAATTTCAACCAAGCAACATTAAAGAACTTTAAGCCTGAGATTATATTAAACTGAAACTGCTATAACAGGATTATGTTCTAACAGGTAACTGGACTTGATCATAATTAGATGATAATTAATGTCCAGTCACCTAGATTTTCTACTATTAGACAATTCAATGACCTGAAGGTCTTCATAATCCTGAATAAAATGACAGATAAACACTGGCCTATTTCAAATCAGCACATATTTATGATCGTGCTATGGTTTCAGCTGCTGATAGAGTGGGCCTGAGAGAGACTGGCAGATCAGACATGTTTACAGTGACAGGTACAACACACACACTTGGAAAGATCCGGGTGTCAGGAGATGTGTACATCCAACTCTGTGTGTTCCTGGACCAGCATTCTCCTCTCTTCTGAACACACACACACACACACACACAACCTGTCTCATGCTCAGTGTGGGTGAGAAATGTGGGAACATGAGTGCATTGCCAACTAGCAACAGGAAATGTAAGTATGCGTGTGTGTACATGCCCTGTGCACACAAATGGAATAGGAACACTACCATTTCCTGCTTTCATGTGTATTTCGGATCTTTCTGTAGAAATACATTCATCTGTAATGCCTTGAATGGACTGCACAAAGGCCTTAAAACAAGGATGTTGAAACACATTCTGAAATTAAACATCGAATGATCACAGTATCACTTGTTTTTACTTTTACAGTGGGATGCTTGGTGCGTTCACCTTTATAATATGTAATATCCTCTTACTCATGACGATAGAAATGATGTACTAATCATGTTTTCTTTTTAAATGGTAGGTAAACAACATGATTTTCCTTTTAGCTCATATTAAATAATACTAACACAATAAGTAATGGTCATCTAATTTCATGGGTTAAATCTGAAAAATGTTAAATAAATAAATAAATAAATAAATAAATACATATACACTATATGGTCAAAAGTGTGTCGTCACCTGATCATCACACTCATGTGTGCTGGGTGAACATCTCATTCCAGGTTTAGTCCCCCTTTGCTGTGATAATATCCTCCAGTCTTCTGGGAAGGCTTTCTACTAGATTTTGGGGCGTGGCTGTGGGGATTTGTGTTTATTCAGCCACAGGAGCGTTAGTGAGATCAGGCACTGAGGTCGGGATGGTGAGGAGGTCTGGCGTTCCAGTTCATCCCAAAGTTGTTCAGTGGGGTTGAGGTCAGGGCTCTGTGCAGGATGCTCAAGTTCTTCTACACCAGCCTTGCCAAACCATGTCTTCATGGAGCACAGTGTCATTGTCATGCTGGAACATCCTACAACATACAAAGAATTGCGTGTGCACATATGGGCGTGATAATCAGGTGTTCACATACTTTTGGCCATTTAGTGTATAATGATCCATATGCATGAACAGTACATCATAAGAGTTTGATTCATATTCAGTACATGGAATACTAAACGCAAATAAATGTATCCTCCAGTTAGGTTTCCACAAAAACGCACAAATGTACCTACACAAGATGCACATACAAAGGAGCAAGAAAGAATTCTTTAGACTAGGATTATGCATTTCACCTAAGCCTTAAAATCTTAATTTTCCCCCTTTGAAAGATGTGTATGCTTGTTTATGTCCCTTTTTTGATACCTAGGTTTAACGATCAGTACATATGTTCCCATTTCAAATAAATATGAGGTGTTGTATATAATTTCTTTCAGCACAGATGGGTTGCCGACGCTGCACACAAACCGAATGAACAGATTTCCGATTGGTGTAAAGACTGAATAACCAAGCATGATTGGTCAAACAGTCCTGTTGGAAAGCTGTGATGTTTATACTACAATTAACTTATCAAATATTTGATATGATATGATCTTTCATGGTGTGAGCATCAGACTTTTACAGGTCACATTATCTTTTATCATAAAGTCTTTTTTCCTACCAAATTCCTACCAAGCAGGCACAATGGACTGGTATGTAGAATGCTCCAATAGTCATGTCTTTATCAGGAGACGTGTTCTCAAGTTATTTCAACGCTCTTATATTGTTCCTTTCTAATATGCAGTAGTGTGGTATAAGAAAAGACAGTCTGCTCTATAGTGCAAGAAAATGCGAGGAAAAAATAATGAATCCCAGAAAGATAAACAACAATTAAAACAATGTTCACAAAGAAGGAACAATTGGCGACGGGTTTACAATAGAGAACCGCCGTGTACGCTACAGTACTTCCAGAACAATACAGGTTGTACTGTACACAGTTGTTAAACAAATTTTGACAAAGCCGACATGTGTGTTTGCACTCAGAAGCCCGCGTCTCATCCAGCCCTCTAATTATTCCCTCAGAAACCACAAATTTGAAGATACTGAACACAGTCCCAATTTGTCAAATAAAGGCATTGATCTCATTGAGAGAAAACGTGGGTGTCGAGCGAGCCCAATATAACCCATGCCATTAAATTCAAATGCAGTGTTCGGCAACGGAACTGACAGATTTACCAGAGATGTTTCTTTTTAATCTTCTTCAAGAAGAGGGAAAACACACACCGTGTGTGCCTTACCTTTAAAACGCTGCTGAAGTGTCAGGTGAGTAATACTAAGCACGCATCTCTTATTGATTATTAAGCATCAAAATAGAGGGGAATAATATTCTATTTCTTACCGTGAGATAAAAATGATTTTAGCATTAATTCGTCGATTGAACGCGACACAAGACAACTCGTTTCAACATTCAGTTTTACCGCATGGTAAATCATACTGCTGCTAAAGTGTAAGTAAGTGTGATATTTATTGCATTAAGGTTTCAAGCAAGACATCAAGAGTGCTGTAATACAACAACATGTATGTAGTTTACTTTAAACTCTACCGTAAATCAGAGGTACTGTAGAAGCTTGTTCACTCAGTGCTCTATATTTAGCCACGGGATCTAATCGATATCAGATCTTCTCTCATCTCTTGAAAAAACATCCTTGCATGCTTAATCCCTCCCTGGAGATCTTCAGCTTATAGGTACAGCAATCCATTGTGTCCAGGAAGGTCATCTTGTCGTGTAGAAGATGATGATTAACATTTAATCTTATTTGGGGTTAAGGAATGGTGAAGGTAAGGTTTGGAGGATAGTGACTCCAGATTTGGATGAATCAGTTTATGAGTGTATAAGAACATGCCATGAGGTTCAATCCCCTTACCTCAGGCTTAAGTCTTCCATAGAGTTCATACAAAAATCTCTCACTATGGTGTTATACTCCAGTCCTGGAAGCCACAGCCCCTCCCTCTTGTAAACCACCAATCTCAGCCCATGAAGGTCTTGGTAAGTAGCTGATGGTGTCTCCGGTTTTCACAAACGCTGCCACGTTATTGTTCAGTAGCTCAAAAAAAGAAACGTCCTCACACATTCAACTGCTTTTATTTCAAGCAAATTTCTTGACACGTGTAAATATTGGTATTAACATAAAAAGATTCAATAAATGAGACATAAACAACAAGTTTCACAGAGATTTGAGGAACAGAAATGGAATAATGAGTCCCTGAGCAAAGGGGGGGGGGTCAATATTAAAAGTAACAGTCAGTATCTGGTGTAACCTGAAGCTGCTTTAAGTAGTGCAGTGCACCTCAGTGCACCAGATTGGTCAGTTCTTGCTGTGAGATGTTACTCCACTCTTCCCCAAGGCATTTGCAGGTTCTCGATCATGTCTGGGGGGACACACGGTTACATGTAATTTCCCACTGCAAGGACGCTCAGCCGTCCTTCCTGTCTCCCTGTAGCACCGTCTTAGCCGTCTTACATTACAGACATTGCAGTTTATTGCTCTTATCCTTCTTTATTTTACAGTTTATTGATCTTATCCTTCTTGTTTATTGCTCTTATCCTTCTTTATTATAGAAGGACATCTGCAGTCCTCATGCCTCCCTGCAGCAGGTCTATGGCATGTTCACGCAGGTGAGCAGGAACCCTAGACATCTTTCCTCTGGTGTTTTTCCGAGTCAGTAGAAAGGTCTCTTTAGGGTCCTAAGTTATTGTAACTGTGACCGTAATTGTTAACCCCCTGTAAACTGTTAGTGCATGTGCAATAATTGTTTATGGTTCATTGAACAAGCATGAAAAACATTGTTTAAACCCTTTCCAATAAAGATCTATAAAGCTTATATGGATATTACACACAAGGCTCGTTGATGTGCGTGGGGAGCGAAGGCTAGCTTGTCTGGTCCAGTCTCACAGAAGAGCTTCTGTAGCACAAATTGGTGAAAAAGTGAATATTGGTTATGACAGAAAGGTGTCGGAACACAATGCAGTGCAGCTTGCTGCTTATGGAGCTGTGTAGCTGCAGACCGGTCAGAGTGACCATGCTGACCCCTGTCCACCACCGAAAACACCTACAATGGGCATATCAGCATCAGAACTGGACCATGGAGCAGTGGAAGAAAGTGGCCTGGTCTGATGAATCACGTTTTCTTTTACATGATGTGGACGGCTGCGTGCGTGTACGTCGCTTACCTGGGGAAGAGATAGCACCAGGATGCACTATGGGAAAGAAGGCAAACTGGTGGAGGCAGTGTGATGCTCTGTGCAATGTTCTGCTGGGAAACTTGTGTCACGGTATTCATGTGGATGTTACTTTCACACGTACCACCTACCTAGTATATAGTTTCAGACCAAGTACACCTCTTCATGGCAATGACATTCCCTAACTGATTTTCTAATGATTTACTGATTGGCAGCTGGTTACCTTTTGAGAAGTCTACAAATCATCATAAAGAGAGGCCCTGTGCCCAGAGGCAGGACAAACAAAGAGCGCACTGCCCAATAAAAGTCAAGTTGTTTTTTATTTTTGTTTTTCTGCGCAAAAGCCACCTGCCCACACTCCATTCACTCCTAGGAAAGCGGTGTGTCTGGGTATGGCTCAAAATAATATGTTAAAAGCCTGTTGTCCAGTGAGCGTTAATCTTTTGTTATATTAAACCAGCAACTACACGAATACCTAACAGACTCTAATTGATGCACTGTGAATTAGCGCTGTGTCAAAGGAGCTTTCCCGGGAGCAATCGTCTGTGGAGATCACCCACACCACACAAACTTATTAAATACTTTTTGCCAGTGATCCACACCTGAGCACCACCTCTGGGTCGCAATCCATTATTTTTTTAAATAACACATGGAAATATTTGCAAATGACATTTTGCTGTTAGTTGGGAGAAAAAATGCTTGCGTGACTCACGAAGGGCAGCAATGAAAATCACTCACAATGTAGTCCACATGAAGTACCTTTGTGCTAACTATGTAGAGTTGGAATAAATATATTACAAACCTCTCACTTGCCTTTTACAGAGGTCAAGCAATAAAATAATTACAATCTTTTTATTACATGGCCAAATATGGTATTTGTGCTGCAGCAATTCAGAGCAGTGGATAATATTGTTGCTGACACAGGACCTTATTCAGAGTTAGTAACTGAAGTCAGCAGTTTCAGTACCAATAATATGTTAATAGGGGGCATGGTGGTCTAGCGGTTAGCACGTTTGCCGCACACCTCCAGGGTTTGAGGGTTTGATTCCCGCCACTATTGTCTGCGGAGTTTGCATGTTCTCACAGCACTTTGGGGTTTTCCTCCGGGTACTCCGGTTCCCTCCCCCAGGTACATGCACTGTAGCCCTGACTGGCATTTCTAAATTGTCCATATTGTGTGAGTGTGCCCGGCAATGAATTGGCACCCTGTCCACCCTCCCCCACCTTGTGCCGTGAGTCCCCTGGGATAGGCTCTAGGTTCCCCGCGACCCTGTATACGATAAGCATACAATAGATGGATGGATGGTATGTTAATAGACATGTGAAGAATGTTATTCTGCTCAGAGTTGCGCTACACGCTTACTTTACTTGATTGTTGATTACTGAAATGACCTCTGCTGTCAAGAAACGGAGAAACAAAAGATTAGAACACAAGCTGAACATAAAGCCAGACGAATCAATGCTATTACACCACAAACTCAGCAAAAAAGCAGGTGTAGTATGAAGACAGGTGAGAACTAAACTCTAAACAAGTCAACTAAAACAAGAACATAGTGAATTAAGAAAAGGCAAGGAATAGAGGAACTGTGAGGAAAAACCTCACATGATAAAACGAGATATCAAAACTGGACAAATCTTGAAGTATAATGCTAGACGGATAATGCTAGAACCATCACTACTAGGAAAACGGATTAACGTACACACCAACACAGATTGCATGGTGACTGTTAGATGCAGGTGTCAGGGGAGACAGAACATTGGGTGTATATTGATAAGACACCTCCATGAGTTGCTTCTGAGGTGTGGAGCTGTAGGTTTGGTGAACAGACTCTAGAGGATCTTGATCTGACAACTGAAAGGATGGTCAGTCACTTGGACATATCATGAGATAAGTTAACTCTAGTAGCCAGTTCCAAGATGCGCTTGTGTGCGTGGTGGTGGGGGTTAGGGGGATTGGTAGTGTTGTGACACATGGAAAACGTCTGTGGATCTCTGTCTTGAGTAAGGGGTATCCTCATAGGGAAGGAGCTACATCCAAATTGAAGACGAGTGTTTTTTTCCAGCTGATTTCCTGCTTCGGTCTCTCCACCTGACAGTTGGAGTCAAGATCTTGGAGTCAAGAGTGAAGGTGAGAATCAGTGAGTGTAATGTTCACACCCAGACACTACATAAAAGGCATATACAGTGGGGGAAATAAGTATTGAACACATCAATATTTTTCCAGTAAATATATTTCCAATGAGGTTATTCACATGAAATTTTCACCAGACATCAGTATTAACTCGAGAAATACGGAAATATAAAGAATTCACAACAGTGAAGTCCATAAATAAAGTTATGTGTAATAAAGTGGAATGAAACGGGAAAAAAGTATTGAACACACTAAGAAAAAGCAGTTCTCCAAGGCAAGGTAAGGCAAGGAACCAGCTGAAAACCATAAGTAATTACACCCCCTATCTGTGCAAGTTAATATCAGCTGGGTTAGTACATTGATGGTCTAAAAAAAGGCATTTCGTTACCAGGGTGTCACACAAGAAACATCTCATGATGGGTAAAAGCAAAGAGTTCGTCTTTTTTTTTTTTTTTTTTTTTTAACCTTCGCAACTTTATTGACCCATTCATTGGAAATATATTTACTGAACAAAATGTTGATGCGTTCAACAATTTATTTCCCCCCACTGTATAACAGTGCCAGAGAGGATGTTGTATGCTAGCCTGTATTAGCACAACAGTACTGGCCCATGCTCTCTGGTATACAGTGGGAAGACCTGCAAGGGGGAAACATGCTTTAGAGAACTGATGAACCACCACCAGTATTATGATATTGCCTGATTCTGGATAGTTGATAAAGTCCAGAGGTTAGGCAAGGGCTGTTAGCAGTGTTTCTAGTGTCCCTGAAAGGCAGGTGATGAGAATTATTGTTTTGGGCACAAACTGTACATGACTGACTATATTTCTAACCCTTGATTTGAAAAGTAGGCCACCAGTAATTTGTCATAAGTAAATTGCATGTCTGTGACCCCAGGATGCCCAACAGTTGGTGACCTGTTTGACCAAATAATGAGCTTACTCCGAAAGGTGTGGTTACCAGCTACTGCAGTTGTTATTTCTGGATCAAGGAAATGAGTCAACCAAGCTGTTGAGCAGAAGCATGGTGTCTGGCATAGGAGATACATGTGAGATACCATCATTTGGTATTCACTGAACGTTGATGATAGTTAAAAGTGAAATGTAAACAGAGAATTTAGTAAAGGACATGGGCCACCTAGCTAGGTGGTCCGTGAGCACAGTGGAGGGAAGGCAAGCCCCATCCAAACCCATGACTCCTCTCCTCCAGGAACAAACTGATGGCACGAAACTCCTGGTTACCAACATCATAAGTCTATTATTTGGGGATAGCTTCTGATGAATAATATACTAAGTGGACTTTTGGATGTTCTCTTTGTTATTTGGAGAGCACACCCTGATGCCCAACTCAAAGGTATCCACATCAGAAGCAACTGAGGTTGTGGGGTCTGCACGATTAAGAACAGGAACTAGTGATGAATTTTTTCTTCAGTGAGGTGAACCTTGCATTTGCAGATAGCTACCAGGGCAGTCTGCATTGAGAGCCTTTGAAGATCAAGCTGAGATGTGATGCGTTCATGCCGAGGTTTCAACGATAACGATATCAGTGACGATATAAATATATTACCACTGTGAGATGGTGTATTCCAGACAGGTGAATTGTAATGAGATAATGAGGGCCTTCTCATTTCATCAGCTACTGGCTGCCAGGTTGCAAAACTCAGAAGCTCTGTCTTTAACAGTAGTATCTGCTGGCATGACTCTTTGGGCTAGTCAAAGACTGCTCAAACGAAGTTGGTGAAGCAGTTATAAGACACTCCTTTCCTTGTTATTCCCGGATGGCGGCGACCCATTCTGTTGCACGTGTCAGTTTTTATTAGATAGGAGAGTTGCCTGGAACAACAGTTAGATTCACACTCGCCTTCGCTACGCCGAGCGGATCTGTAGATTGGGAAGCAGTCGGATGATGGTCGACGTTAATCCATGGCAGACGGAGCTGTTACTGTTGCTGTACCTCAGGAAGATTTAAAAGCAACGGTCACTAGACAGAGCCAAAATATCCCTGTCAAGTTGAACTGTAAAATGTTTAGCAGTTTAATACACTGCGATGCTAAACACACTGACGACCTTTCTGCCCTCATCATGATTGTTGTCATGGGCTTGAAGGTGACATGAGAGGTTTTTGTACTTCCTTAACAAGCAGTTAGTAATAGTGCCCAATAACAGAAAAGAAGAGTACATACGTATGCAATTGGAGGCACAGCATTGTTGAAGGGAAACGGATTGACTACGCTAACACAGTGCTATCAGACTGAAAGAGCTCGTTTAAACCTGGCTTGTCCGAATGTTACTCCGGGCAACGTTTCGAAATATATCAGCACGCAAATGATATTTCTAATATTCATTTGTAAAATAATTCAATTAAACGACCACACATGGGGGTTACAACCCCAGTTTGGGAACCTCTTGAGTTAGCACAAGCAACTTTTTTTTTTTTTTTTTTAATTATTTGTTATTTCAACTACGTTCAATTTTGCAAACCTGATTTTCTGACTGCTGAGTTATTTGAATGTGTATTTTCACGACATGACATTTTGAACCTAAAAACGCAAAAGCATCAGATACACACCTTTAATTCTTCAGACCATCATTCTTCATGCTCTGCTGACTGTTTTCACTCCAAACACTTTTCTCTCTGCTCAACAGCTTTTGTAATATTCCAGTGTAGTGTGTGTGTGTGTGTGAGAGAGAGATTGTGCAGTGGGCATGCTTGGATGTGTATTTCACAGATCAGGAATTGTGAGCTAGAAGTCGCTCTGTACACACACACACACACACACACACACACACAGCGGGATTATCCACCATAGTCTGTGTGCGCACGCGCGTGTAAGTGTGTGTATGTGTTACACACTCGCTCGGCAGCTAGTGAATTAATCCCGAAGTTGAAGTTTGGAGTAATTTTACACCACCATCATCCTCTTCCTCCTCAATCCCAGTCGGAGTTCCAGTTGAAGAGTGCGTGGACGCTAGGCTGGCTCTTCCTGGTAAGAGACATAGCGATGTTAGCTAGCTAAGATAACCTGCTAGCTAATGACATGGTCTTTAATGGCTTTACAAGTTCAGCGCTGGAAGTAACGCTGAAACACGTGTGTTTTGAGAACCTCTAGGGGCGCAAAGTTATCAGAACGGTGAACTAGAAAAGAAGAAAGTAGTCACTCTGTATATATTATACATTAAAAACACGGTTTAGCTGAAGTTGGGCTAAAACTCCAGCTAGCTGGCTAGTTAGCTGGTTAGCATAGGAGCGTTGCTAGCTGTCCTGGGTGACCTAGGCATTATCGGACTTGCGCAATTCATCACCGTGGCTTAATATATTGTTTTAAAGTTGTTTACAGCAACCATGTCACGTGTGTGTCAGTGTTGACGTGTGTGTCGCACACATGCTGCTAAAGCGTTGCACTAGCTCCAAGTGTAACTTAGTGGCACAGAAACCTGTTAGCCTGTATGACACGTAATAACGCGTTAATAAGACGACGTTGACGTCAGGCACGACGTGTCTACTTAATTCACGTTGTTTACTTGTATAATAAACACTTAAACGTGTAAAAAGAAGGGATGCAGAGACAGAAAGTTAGCGCATGCGCAGTGTGAACCGGCCACATTATAATGTCGGTTAGCCGCAGCATAGTATTTTGTGTCTCTGCACTCGGAGCAAGGTTTTGTGATTTAAAAAAAACAAAACAACGAATTGGGTGTATAAAAGTGCAAGTTCCACACTACTACACATGAAGTTATTATTTTGAATTCTGGTGAGCACAGGGAGCCCACATTGAAAGGTGCTTTAGTGAACACTAGTCAAAACTGAAGAAGTCCAACAACTGTATGTTTGACTCCGCCCACACGCGCAAAGCCACGCCCAATAATCCAGAGAGTTCTGTGAGGGCTGATTTGTACTAGTTATATCACTGCAATATTAAGCAATTGGCTGGTTATTATGGATATTTCTTTCCACGTGGAGATAATTGAAAGTACCCAGTGTTTGTCGTACCGTATTAGGGAAGATAACATTACCTCAGAAGTACATAAATACCTAGCTAGGGTAATTTCAGGCTAACTCTTCTAACAACAGGGAAGCCGTGTTTCTCGCTCCGTCTCGTCCAGAGTTCGTGAGTTTGAATCCGGACAATATCACGGTCATCTGAGAAGCCACGAGAGCGAAACTGCCCGTCATTTCTGGGTGGGAGAGGCATGCGCTGTCTATGCTGTCAATCAAAGTGACACCAGCCAATCTTGGGCGATCATGTATGTGGAAGAGGACGGATAGTGCTTTCTGTGTGTGTGTGTGTGTGTGTGTGTGTGTATTAGCAGTTTGAACAGGGCTAGCTTCACATGTCTTGGGGAAGCACGTTAGCCTTCATGTGTTAGTCCTCCCTGTCTTTACAGTACTTCTGTCTCGGCAGGTGTCCATACGCTTCCCCTCTCTCTGTCTCTCGCTCTCTCTCTCGGCACGTGTCCATACGGTACATCTCTCTCTCTCTCTCTCTCTCTCTCTCAACACGTGTCCATATTGTACCTCTCTCTCTCTCTCTCTCGACACGTGTCCATACGGTACTTTTCACTCTCTCTCTCTCTCTCTCTCTCTCTCTCTCTCTCTTGGCACGTGTCCATACGGTACCCCTCTCTCTCTCGGCACGTGTCCATATGGTACTTCTCGGTACGTGTTTATTCTAGTTTTAATGAGATTCTTGTCATTAAGTTTTGTGGAAGCACGGATACTTCACCGCTGACTCTCTGGTATTTCCGTCTGAATCCATCATGTCGTTTATTTGCAGCCATGACATCATAACAATCCTATTGTCCACATGTAATCTGCTTGTCCCATGCACCTTGGCTTGCAATTTGTCTGCCCCTGGATTAAGAGTTAAGGGTCTTGGTCAAGGGTCACTTGGGTCATTTTCACACTTTAGTAGTTTTTCCAGGACTCAGGACTGTTTGAGGCCAGAGTTCGTTATGATTGGTGAAGTATGAACGCTGTTTTCGAGCCCGGCGCACTCCAGAGATCCGTTCGCTGGTCCTCTTGAAAACGGGTAGTCCTGGGTTCTCTTCAACATAACCGCGGCACGGTCCACATCGGGCGTGGACGTTATCCACGCTAGGGGCCGCATGCTGAAGACGGTGATTGGTTCAACTTTACTTCCTGTTTCTACATTTATGATGCTAAGGAAAGGATTGTTATTGACTTTCATTGGGCTAGAGAGCTGTAACCAGTTCAGGTTGCGGTGTGAGCGCTTGCACGGAGCCCATCGCCTGAAATCCATGTCTCACGTCCGTCTAAAAATCGTACTTTATTCGAGATCCTCTCAGCGTTTGCAGTGTTCCTGCATGATGACATTCCGTGCTGTTTGTACCACAGGAAAATAATGAACCTCAAACGGATGAACCAAGCGTCTACCATTTTGCAAAAAAAAAAGTGGCGTATGGAATTGTGCAATTGAGCCACGGTTCAGAAAACTCCATGACGATTGTGAGCCCCGCCCACAAACAAGCCCAGAGTGTGCTCTCGAGTATATACTTCCTGGCAGTGCTTAGACTCGGATCTTTTTGCCTCTGTTCAAACATACAGCGCAACTTGTATAAACAAACATTAGACAACTTTTCCAACTGGTTAAGTGTCTTCAGAGCTTCAGACGTTTTATGCGAAAAAGGCAGACGAAGCTAAATCACGCAGTGAAGCTCTGGAATTCATCAGCTGTAACATTTAAAAAATAAACATACGATTTAAATGTTTTTTTTTTTTTGGTCAACTCCAGGCTTACGGAAACATCGCCATAGCTGGTGAGCTTGGGAGCTTATAATTGTGTTTAAAAAGGCAGAGGAAGCCAAATCCACAACCTCGAATCCCGCAGTGAAAGCCAGTCAGCCCACACTGCGTCTGTAAGACTGGCTCTTGGCATTTTGTAATCAATTTCAGGAGCGAAAACTTTGATCCTACAGTTATAAATGATAGCAAACCGCTTCAGTATAAAGAACAAAAAGACCAGGGGCTTATATGCATGGTTTCAGTAAACCTTGAGGGAGGTTGGGGTGGGGTGTGTTTGGGTGAATTCTCATATATATGTATATCTCGTGTGTGTGTGTATCTATATCTGTATCTATATATCTCATGTGTATATATAATATACAGTTCAGTTTATAACCAGAAACCATGCAGATAGATGAGTAAGTAGGGAAAGAGAAGCTTTACCAGGTCTGTCAGGTTCTTCATAGTAGAACACGTGAACCAGTGATGTGCATCTTCCCATAATGTTCTCCAATAATTTTTATTGATTTATGTAGAACTTAAAAGGAGATGGCTGTTTTATTACGACAGCGTTATTATTTTCCCACATGGAGTGTTGGTGCTGAGAGATGAAGTCCTCACTTTCAGACAGATGGCCCCTTTGTAGCCATTTTTAGCATTGGCTTTGGTAATACTTTCAGTACGTTTACACGGACAACAATATTCCGATATTAACCCCATTAAGAAACTAGCATGTAAACGGAGATTATTGACGACCTTAATCTGATTAAAGTCACGCTCGAAGTAAACACAATCTGAATTAAACGTGTGGAGCGTTCCTGTTCTAGTCGCGTTATCGACGTGCGTGACAGACACGTACACACCTTCATCACATTCTTAACATCGTGTGGGAGTTTTCACCGGATTTTGCGACAGGACACGTACACACACGGCAGCGCTCGACCGTTTGACGGCAAGCAAGAGAGCACGGCTGCGTCCCAAACCGCGTACTACTACTACGGATATAGTAGGAGAAATACATGTATTTAGGCAAGTATGCGGTTTGGGACGCAGCCCACGGCTTCAAGCAGTCGTTTATTTGCACGTACAGCACGACAAATAATTGACTGCACTTAAAGCGTTCGTAAAGTTAAACATGAAACACCAAACAATCTCAAAAATTCCATGTCCATGTAAACATAGTAGTTGATTTGGTATCAGATCGATTTACTTCTCTGGGCTTTTGGATAAGCATATTATGTGTCCAAGCGAGGGTTTATTTTTTCAGTTCAGAATGCTGTTAGAGGAGCTTTTGTTCTCTCGTCCAATGAGGAAAGAAAAACACTTCCTGTTGACACTCGCGGAATAAAATGTCATTTAAATGTAATTGACTTGACGGTGGTGCGACACGGCTCTGTGCTGTAAGTATTACTTGGTAGCTCAAAATATTGGCAAAACCAAGCAAAATATTCTAAAGACGTTAGCCAGTAAAGTGTCTTCCGTGCGAGACGCGAGGAGGCTGAACATTTGGCCAACTACTGCGGAGTTTCAGAAGAAGATAAAGACTACGGCTACACAGCTGTCTCCTGTAGTCTGTATCCATGCACGTAGCTAGAGAATTACCTCGCCTGTATTATTGCTGTATGTTTTTAATAGGAGAGTAGTGATGCACAAAATACACTGGGGTCTTGTTACGATACAACGTTGTAATTGTACGGTGGCTTCGCGGTTAGCACGATTGCCTCTTGCGCCTCCCAAGGTCAGGGGTTCGAATCCCGTCTCTGCCGTGTGCGCGTCGAGTTCGTATGTGTTCCCCGTGCTTCATGGCTTTCCTCCGGGTACTCCGGTTTCCTCCGCCAGTCCAAAAGACGTGCATCGTAGGCTGATTGGCATTTCCAAATTTTCCATAGTGTGCAAGTGTTTGTTTGCGATTCAGCACTGCGGTCAGTTGGCACCCGTCCAAGATGTCCCCTGGGATGCACTCCACGCTCCCGTGACCCCCCTGCAGGACAAGCGGTATGTAGAACGAATGTATGGAGAACACGATATCCTCGATATCTCAGAAATGTCACGTCATCATGTCCTGGCTGAATGCTCATTCAGTGACCGCGACCAGGAAGAGACAATGTCATCCCTCACATGGACCAGCCTTAAAGCACACCTATTATGGTTTTGATACGTGTCTAATTGTGTTTTAAAGGTCTCGTACAATATATTTACATGCATCCAAGATCAAAAAACACTTTAACCTGCTCATAATTTAAATTGCAGCGTTACCTTTTCCCCCCCAGTGTCGCAAACGACTCGCTAAATGATTCGTTCTAAACTCCTCCTTTCAGAGCGCACACTCTGTGATTGGTCTACCGCTGTCAGCGTGTGTCTAAAAAAGGAAACGCCCCCTACCGTGACGAGTTTCCGCTCCAGAGGCGGGGTTTTTTTTTGTTACAAACCTACGTAGATTAGTACAGGAAGTAAAGTCTGGAACCACTAACGACTCGATTCGGCTGTTCAGAATCGGTTCCTTCGTTCGGGAGTCGATAACTCCGTTTGTCGTGCGCTTTGATTATTTTTTTTTTTCCAAACCTTGCAGGTGTTTTTACATTCACAAACAGCTACGTAGAAAGGTACACACTTCATGAAAGGTAATAATTGAAAAACCATTATAGGTGCTCTTTAACCGTACACCACTGAAGGAGGTTTGTCATTCGGTGAGAAATGGAAGTGCTTACTCGTTTGCAGCATCTGTATTTCTACCAAATAACACATTGCTGTAACTTTCTAGCACGTCTGCATCTGATGTATGACTTTCATTATTATTATTATTATTATTTTTCTAAAACACATGATCTGTTGTGTTCATTCTGGAGCGACGGGATTGGATGCTTATTTGTTGGTTGGTGCTGTGTTTTTCGTTATTGGCGGTTAGGGTTTTGTTGTTGGGGTTATTCTCACATGTATACAGTTCGCCCAAGACATCGGTTCCCTTTCATGGAGACGTTACGCAGTGCATATGCCAGTGTAAATACACCAGCAGTTGGCATTCGTCACCAGACTTCATCAGAATGAGTCGGCGCTGTCTGAGAAGAACCTCTGCTTCTCCATATGGAGCTTTATTGCCATTTGTTACATGCTGGTGGCAAACGAGTCTTAATCATTCACATCGGCTGTTCTGAAAGACTTTCTTAGTCTGGAGTACCACGTGTGAAATGCTGGGAATGCCATTCCTGTCAGTGTAGTGGAACTCAAAAGGACTTCTGTTGTCCAAGGTTTTCCCAGCTCTCTGTACATTTCTGCTCTGGTCTGGATAACTCTAGTAGCTTTAAAAAGTACACAGAATGGCGTTTTTAAAAATACGTCTTATATTGATCTGTAGCTTTATTAATAAAATAGTGTGTCGTTCATTCAGCATGTTTTTGTGTTTTGCTTTAGTGTCGAGTACCGTGGAATTTTCCTGATATCGGTACCGACTACTAGGGCTGCACCATTAATCGAATATCAATCTCGATTAGGATTCTGACTGCCCACGATTACACGTACACCACCGACTGCGATATCGACGTCCTCCGCTAATAGAAAACGCCGCTGCAGATCAAATCAAGCGCTTCGTAAACTCGCAGCCAATCACCATAGAGCGGCGCAGGGATGACGTCATTTCGTTAGCATTTTAGCGCTTCGGAGCGAGCTCCAGCGCGTGCGCGAGGGGAAATCATGACACTACCAGGTACACGAAACGGGACTACAGAGGTTGTCGGGGACAGTAAATGTCATCACGGAAAAATCTTTGAAGATAAACTGGTTCAGGTTTGCTGTGCACAATTCCCCAAAAAAAAGACGTGGATGAAGATCATCCACAGAGTGAATCCGTATCATGGAAAATGTTTTAAATAAAGTTTGGAGACGTTGTGGGAAGCTCGCTGATGGTGACGTTGAAGTCGAGCGACCGTGGTGTAGTTCGTCCATAGCGTACGGTTAGCTGTTTATTTCTGGTGATTGTATTTAGGCTGCACACTTCATAAACGTTGTGTTCATCTGTGAAAATGATCTTGATGGACGAAACGCGTTAGCGTCGTAGACTTTTGTTGGTCACGGAGATTATTATTATCTTTTTTGCGATAATCCAAAAGTCTATGTGAAAATCCTGTTGGGTTTTGGTCGAGGGAACCGGTGTGACGATATCTTCCGGGTTCCGATACAAAATGACGTCACCCTATATTTTGGGAACAAATTTATTGATATTTTGCTTCTATGAGATGATGCACTTTAAGGATCAGTGTGAGAAAAACACGTTGTCCCTAAAATCAGTGAATAATGGTGATAAATAATCGTGATCTCAATATTGATCAAAATAATCGCGATGATCATTTGCAGCCCTACCGACTAGGGCGGAAGCCCTGACTTACTGTTATTATTATTATTATTATTATTATTATTATCATGATTGATTACTGTGGGTCTTCGTGCTGAAGCCAGCGCCAGTTGTGTTACATTCTTTAGAAGAATTTTTAGTTGTGGGTTAGAACGAAGGGCACTAAAACAAATCCTCGCCGAAGGTAAGGGTAAACCTTATTTAACGCACAGCCGTCTCTCCGTGTAGCATTACAGCATTGGCAGTATTTCCAACGCCCCCCCCCCCCCCCCCCCCCCGTTGCAAGTCGTGCCAACTTGCCACTTGGAGACGTTCGCCAGCACGGTTTGGGACGGAGAATAAAACAATGTTTTACAGATGTTTGAAGCCAGGCACGGAAGTTAGCGGGGTACCGGCGCTGCTCTGGAACGGGACAGTTGTTTGGCCGACGGTGAGCAGGCAAGGCAGGGGCGGAAACGCCGGCCTCGTGCCGCCATACTGTGAACGCCAGGCGGGTGGCGAGCACCGCTGACAGTTTAATGGGGAATATTTTACAGCAGAACGTACGGCATGCTGTAAACAGGGGGGTGAATGTCGTAAAGCCTGCTTTTCAGACTCGCGAAGCCTCCGAAGATAAGTTCTGATTATTTGAATAAAGCAGATGGCATGGGCCGGTGAGGCGATTAGAAAAAGCTGGAGATGAAAGGAGGCCAGTTTTCTTTGAACAGCTAAAGTCGCTTAAGTGAGTGTCTGTTGGTTTTCGGGTCATAAAGGAATCAGGGGTTTTCACGGTGGAACGATATAAAAAAATACCCACGCTGTTGTTGTTGTTATTATTATAAATGTTTAACAATCTTGCGTCGATCATCAGCGGTCATTAACACACCAAAAGTCTTCATGTTGTTCTTAGTTTAAAATGTTTCATGCTCGTTCACGGATCTAGGGCCGGCTGTTATCTAGGGTAAATGTATTTTATTTATTTATTTTTCGGTACGATGATCAAGCAGACGCCATGTGACGGAGGAAAAAGAGCGAGGATTCATTTAAATACTCAAATTCGGGTTTGTAACGTCCACATGACCGACGCTGTTGCACGTATACAGTGTCTGTAATCACTCTGTAATTATCATTAGCGTTAGGATTATATTGTAAAATGTCCGATTTGACGCTGCGTGGAAAAATCTCGACTCTCCGATTCGAATCGATCTTCGGTTTAACGGAACGTATCGATACGGGAGATCCCGAACCGCTGTTGCACGTATGCGGTGTTTTTATTGTTATTTACTTTACAGTATTGTGGCGTTCGTGCTTACCTCGTGTGCATCGTATATGTATGATTTTCTGGTCACGACGTTTGTTACTCAGAGTAAAAAGTAAGTAAACATACCTGTGCGGGTCCCTGTCGTCAATGTAAATGTGTATTTCAGTAATATAGCGAAGTAGGGATCGAAATCGAAGTGTAATTGAAAGCATTGAAATAAGAATCGAATCGCGATACCCAGCACTATTGGACACTGTAGCCCTGTTCGGATGGGATTAATTTGACATGAGGCCGTGGGTTAATTTCCTATTTTGCAAGTATTAATAATTTTTTCCCCTCCTCGTCCTCGTCTGAGAAAATTCCAGAAAATTCAATTCCCTAACGTTTTTCCACCAGACTCGGTGCTCGTCTGATTTAAAGCCGTGGGCTGCGTCCCAAACCGCGTACTTGCCTACTATTTAGTAGCCGAGATACACTATATAGTTTCCTATTGAAGTAGAAGCTTATTAGTCTTCACTTCACAGTCCTTCCACGAAGTCATTCTTCAGCGTTGCACATTTTACTGATCGCGTACATCTCGCCACATCGCGGCGATACAGGTCCTACCGAATCCCGCGCAACGCTGCAGAATCTCGCCAAGCATCCTGTCAGCTAATTTAAGTCGAGTCGTACCATGGTGTAGATTCGACGGACGGGGAGATAGCACCAAGTCTTTGCTACGTTGTATTTGCTTCATTCAGATGCGAAACACTGGTTCCATGCGATCGAGTCGAGGCGGTACTTCCCGTCAGCGCCAACGTTCTCCTCACGAGACTTCGCAACTTCAGAACCGGATCACTTTAACGCTCTGTGATTCGTTCACGCTCACTCGGCAAAATGTAAACATGAGAAAAGTGAGTTTTCGTACGTGAACGACACTGCGCGCACGATTACTCGGGCCCTCCGGGACTTTTTAATATTCAGTCCCTCGAGGGCGATTGCAGAAAGGAACGCAAAAATCAAGGAAAGAGTGCAATATTCAAAGGGGCGTGCAATTTTTCTAAATCACCAGCGGGCCAGCGTCATCGCCACCGCGCGTTCAACCAAAGCCCTCTTCGTTTCAATGGAGGCTCAGTGGTTAAAGGCTCTGGGTTATTGATCAGAGGGTCAGGAGTTCAAGCCCCAGCACTACGAGCTACCACTAGCTGGACCCTTGAGCAAGGCCCTGAACCCTCAACTGCTCAGTTGTATAAATGAGATAAATGTAAGTCGCTCTGGATTAGAACGTCTGCCGAATGCCGTAAATATAAAGGAAAAAAAAAAGTAATACGTCTAGCTAAAAGGTCTCGTTTACAAACAAACATCACTGCGAAAGTTTGTGCAAAACTGTTTCACGCCTTTGCAATTTGGCCAGTAGTTCTCCACAGTTTTCCAGTGCGTGTTTGATTACAGTACTCTGGATTAGCTATATTAATTGTTGTACGTTTTTTCCAAACAAAACAACAACATATTGTGTTTTAAGACAGCAAGGCACAAGGACCCGCCCTCTTCAGAGTATCACGACTTATCTTCTCACCGCTAACACGCCGCGCGGTATTTTTAGCCCAGTGTCACGGTAAATGTGTAAATGATTTGGCGCTGCAGAAGACGAGCTCTTTTTCTTCTCTCCATGTCTTGCAACCTCTCTAACACCGGTTCGTCTCGGACTCCTCTCTCTCTCTCTCAGCGATTATGTGAGTAACTGACTTAACTGTGGCGGTATGGCAGGAAGCAGTCCACCAACTATTTATCTCCTAAAATATATAAAAATGTAAACGTGGAACGCATCAAATATTGCGTTAAAAAACATGACTGTGTAGTTTTGCCCGTCTGGTCACGAAATCTGCGAGCGGTTCATAAAGCAGTGGTTGTTGGGAAGATTGTGAGATTGGGGGGAAGGGGGCGGGGCTTTCAGGATAATAATAGAGAGTTTAAAAGCCATCATCTTTTATATCCTTATGTCATATTTTTCCATACGTTTATACCCGGAGTCTCGACGCAGGACTTGTAAGTAGTTATCTAGCGTATTTTGGTATTCCTGCGAGAAGAAAAAAGAAAAAAAACCCCGGTATCGACGCGTCCGTACGCTTTGGTTTGGTTTGACAAATTTCTACATGTCTTTGCAACGAGTTCACGTGAAAAGCTGAGTTCTTCTGCGTTTCGCATTCATGACACGTAGTCGCTGACAGTCGTGTTACGCGTTCAGACAGGCTGAGAAAAATATACCGCCGTCTCTGACGAACGTACTGTAAATATTCATTAAAACATGCCAATCACAGTTAGTTCATCATCTCAGACACACCGCCACTCAGAATAGTTCCAGAGTGCCGTGGTGCTGGTCCGTGTGGACGATTAGCGGTGCCTTGGAAGTGCTAATGTGCAAGTTGTAACAGTGTCATTTCCCACCTCCTGATGTTCAACGTGCGAACCCCACCCCTCCCCCAAAAAAACATACAAAAAACAGACGAATGTACAAAAGCGTGTCTTTTGTTTGCTCTGTCAGCATGTAAAGCTGATTAAAAAGTTGGTTTAAGCACACTTTTACAGTTCCAGGCCTCTAGGGAGCCTGGAGCCTGTCCCAGGGAGCTGGGACAAGTCTCTGAATCTGACTCAGGCTCGAACTGATACGGTAAAACGCCGTCGACGCCGTTATTGACCGTGTTGCTCAGAATTGCTGTAGAAGCCTCGATTACGGTAAGGGGCGTTACATTTCCAACACACGCTTGAGGTTTTTGGCCAATCACAGCGCAACAGGTCAGCTTGCCAATCTAGAGCGCACTGGGCTTTCCGGAAGGTGGGGCTTTGGAGAAACCGGAACTCAATCTGAGTACGGGAGGTACTCCAATAAAATGTGTACAGTGTGTGAAAGTGTGTGTTTTTTTTTTTTTTAAACATTAAAGTATGTTAACTGATTCTATTACAACCCCAATGAACAACGTAATAAACGTTTAATATAGAGCTGCAACAACTAATCGATAATAATTGATTATGGAAATCGTTGGCAACGAATCTCATTATGGATTATTTGGTCCGAGCGCGGTACGTTCACTCATTACGTTACTTCTGTTCCGAAAACACGCTTGGGAGAGTAAATACTAAAGTCGTGTCCCAAATGAAGTACTCCACACTTACACTATGCACTATGTACTCTACGGTCTAGTGTGTGATCGAAAGGTAAAATAGAGTACTAGCGTTTTATTTTTATTTATTTATTTTTTTACTAACAGGAAGTATACGCCGCTTCCTAGTCGATACAGTTTATAGATTATACTATAGTTTAATGAAAATAATGAATAAATACTATTATATAATATAAACTAATGATTATGCATAATTTCTTATGGATACACAAAAAGCACTGAATTAAACTACAGTCCTAAATGAATAATATATATTCTGGTGTGTGTGTGTGTGTGTGTGTGTGTGTGTGTGTGTGTGTGTGTGTGTGTATTGGGTTCTTTTCAGTCTTATATAATGGGACAAACAGTCGTGTAAAGTTTATATTTGTAACTCTCAGTTTGTGGATTGTGGGAAAATAATGGTACCGAAAGTTTGACACCCCCCCCCCCCCCCATCCGATTAATCGGAAAAATAATCAGCCAACTGATCTATTATGAAAATAATCGTTAGTTGCGGACCTGGTTTAAAAATGTTTAATGAGCTAGCGCCACTACACCGCTGAGAACCAGTACTGCTATAAGTGAATGGAAAAGTAGGGAAGGGGATATTGTACGCTGTTCAGTGCTGATTTCAGGCCACTCCGTAATCGGGG
Source organism: Ictalurus punctatus (assembly GCF_001660625.3). NCBI lineage: Eukaryota > Metazoa > Chordata > Actinopteri > Siluriformes > Ictaluridae > Ictalurus > Ictalurus punctatus. The sequence goes on from NC_030425.2 coordinate 3,852,295, forward strand.
AAGGAACCGGTGGTTCAGAAGACTACCCCATGTTGCCGAGTTGAAATCTCACGTCGAGGTGACGTTCTCACCGCTTGAGGGCGAGGAATTACACGTCTCGAGCGCTGAAAAGTCTCCGAAGATGAACCCGAGGTGGAAATGGGAAACAGTCGGATGCTGTCTTGGTGGTTAGATTGAGTACAGGCGACTCGATGAAGCCCGTGGTAGTGCGGTAGGGGGTACCAAACGTTGCACGCTCTCTGGAGTTAAAAAGGGATCTCCCTGAAGGCATGCAACGAAACGTAGCCTCATGGGGCCACTCCGATCCATCTTTGTCTTCTCAGTAAGAATACCCGACTGTGCAAAAATAACCCGCCATTCACTAAACGCTAACCCTCCCATGTAGCGTCTCTTTAAAGCAGCTTCACTGGCCGTGACACGCGGACCCCGAGTAACCCCGAGACGAGTTTACCCTCCCACCTTCTCGTGCTTAATTTTGGAAAAGTAGCTCAGCGTGAGCTGACGGATAGGAATCTTGTTCAAGGTACAGACCTCTAGAATAGTACGCGTACAGTAGGGCTGCACGTTAGCCAAAGTTTGTTTTGGTTTTTTCCCCCTCTTTCTTTTTCTTTCTTTTTTTTTTTTTAAACTTTATAAATCTTAACTTTCTGAACGCTCAGAAGTAGTTGAATGAAATGTTTGAGATTGTTGCATCATGAATATTCGTGAGAACCAGGCCACGAGCAACAGCTGTTGTTTTTGTTTTGATATATGCAGAGTTTTTTGCGGTAATGAGGACGCGGTGATTGGCAGGAATGTGTGGTATTAGCTGTCAAGCTTTCGCTTCTCCAGATCTGCCGGGAAAAAAAAAAAAACACACCCCTGGAACCCTGCGTGATACGGCGATCTATAAAAGAGCGGGCTCGGGTTCAGCCGAGGATAGCCGAGGGCGTCACGGGTTAGTCACGGTGTACCGGTTCCGCCGAAACCGGTGACCTTTTTCTTTTTTTTTTTTTCCTTCAAAATACTGATTTAAATGCATTTTCGGTCTACCTGTTCTTTTAATTCATTACCTTACTCCAGCGGTATCCAGCTGAGACACCTCAAAAAAATTCACAACGCTCTCCATGCGGATCAGCACCCTCTGTTTCCCCGCACGGGGGATGAGGACTGTACCGGAAACCCTTTGGCTGCTCCCGAACATGGGATTGCTGACTTCAATTGAAACTAAACCGCAATCTGTTTTTGGCTACGCAGCTCGCCGTACAGCCACGCCAGTTGGATTAGATTAGATTAGATTAGATTCAACACACAGGTTTACCTCACAACCTCTTTCTCCCTCTCACGCTCTCAACTTATAACGACAGAGTGATAAATCCAGATGTTATGCCTGAGTAAAGTTGTGTGCGCAAGTGTGCGTAAGCCAAACCGAACAAAAGCGATGTTTTTGTAGGGGCCGATTTCCTTCGTACCCGTGCGCGAATGCCGATCGCCCATAACATTGAAAGCTCGCTCCCGACACAGCTCGTTTGCACGTAGCGACGCCCACGAAACTCCATAAAAGGTCATGCACACAGATAACGGCGAGCGCGAATGAACAATCGGGGTAAAATTCCGAAAGACGGGATGTGGCCGTAATTTTGACTCACTTCTACGCTAATACAAATATTTAATGATAATATTGATCATGTTAACAGTGAGAGGCAAGAGCTAAATCTTCCATCAGGTGAGGCGTTCGTTTACACCGGGCACACCGAGCGCGAAACGGCTTCGGCTAATTCACGCCTGCACGCTAGGTGGCGCTGTCCGAGAACGCATTTTACGCCTGCACGCTAGGTGGCGCAGCCCCACTGTTCGGCTGATCGGCGTATGGTCTTTGCTCACCGAGAAGAAGAATCGCGTAAACGTGATTGAGGGTTTTGTTTGGAACAGCTGTTTTAGTATGAATGAACATGTGAATTAATCCCCGAATCAAACCCGAGTTTAATGCACAAGACCAGCCCAGTTTTTTTTTTTTCTTTCGTGGTGGAAGAACTTCGATAAATGAAGTGACAGTTCAGTTCTTACGATCTCGTTATATTTATTACCGACGTGTTTCAACAAGAATATAAAGATAAATAACATACTGTTTATATCGCCATGGTACGTGGTCTTGTGTGTGAGAGAGAGAGAGGGAGCGCAGGGCACGTTTTAATGAACAAGTAACTGATGCTCACACCATTTTATCGGTAAAAGGTCAATCAGACGGAGACGGCAAATATCGTAGACTTTTTTTGTACGCACTTTCACTTTGCCGATAACAGAAATGTGCAAAAAGTTGATGGAAACTTGGCAAGTGATAACAAGAACTCTATCCATGCGCTTCTCTTTTCCAGAATACTCCTCGGGGTTTTACTGCAGATTTCGAAACAGCTTTCTGTGCTCCAGCGCCACCTATCTCGCCCTTTTTGCGCTCGGTGCGAGAGGACCTTTAGTCCCTGACCTAGTGAACTAGCATGACGATAGAGACTCCAAAGCACTTCTATAAGTCGAAGAAATTGTACGGAGACGTCGTCCCGTAACAACAGCGAGTGGGTTCGAGTGGACGCGCGTGCACGAAGGATCCGTAATCATTTCTCGTTTCCTTTTCACCGCCGGCCGCGTATTAATCAGGTCATCATTTGTTATTTTTATACGGCTGGACTTCAGAAATGGTGTCCGTTGATCAAAACCTTTGCCTGAAGCTGACGGACACGCTCGGGATAAACGGCGTGTTCACAGAGACGTGACTGGCGGAATCTCTCGGTTAATCACATGCTAGATCACGTATTAGTCTTTACATATTAGATGTGTAATGCTTAGCTGGGTTCGACATTTGAGTGCTTCCCGCTCAGGTCCATGAAGCCCCGCCCACAGGATCTACCATGGCCTGCAGAGCGTCTGTAAAACGGCCGACGGTCCAAATGCAGACAAGGATTCCCGACAGGATTTCTCAGCCACAGCTCGAGTCAGTGTTGTCATGTTGTACATATCTTCCAGTAAGGAATAAAATAAGAATCACCCTGATGAGCTGGAATAGTTCAACTCGAAGGTTAACGTTTATGTAAGACGTGTCTCCGGCGTCTGTTCTTAAAATCTCGTCATTACGACGAATAGACCGGTGACTCTAATGAAGTGTTTGTATCGGCAGCGTTCGAGACGTACACATCAAACAAACGGCGTTACAGGAGCCCTGCTCTCGTCCAGCCGTAATTAACCGTCCCCCCTGCTCCGGCTCTCCACTATAAAGCACCTGCAGGCTTGACAGCAGCCCAACAAAAGCCTCAGGTCAAGCCCGATTCATTACACCGGTGCTCGAGAGGAGGCCTACAATAGGAAGACGGTGAGATGGCCATGTTCTATTGCTCCTGTGCCAAGTCATCGAAAGCAGCCTTTTGAGTCCGAGAGCGCGAGAGCCTCACAGCTGCACACACTCGTGTTCCATGAAAGCTGCTCGAGAGCAGGCGGATTTAAATTGGTGGCGCGCACACACACACACGCACACACGCACACACGCACGGAGGTCTGGAGGAGCAGGTCGTCCTGCTTGCTTTTTAAAGGGAAAGCAGAGGAGAAACTTGAGGTGGAACCGAAGCAAAAACGCCTCCTGGTGTCTCAAGGGACAGACGGTTAAAAAGGTGGTGCGGAATCGGGCACGATGGCACGAGCTGGGCCAGTTCTGGGCACGTGCAGTTATAAATCTAGCATAGCCCTCACACGCGGGACTGAGGAGTTTGCGGCTGTGCTACGTAAATCCGCTGGGAAATAATCATTACCGTATATAAAAACCGAACGTGACCAATTAAAGGTCTATAAATAGCCAAAAAACAAAAAGTCCTGTCATGGAAACTGTCAGGAAAACAGGCCTTGCAGCTGGATTCGTGTCGTTCTGGCATTAGTCCAGCGGTGCTTGGTTTGGTAAGGTCTTTTTAAAAACCAACATTTTTGATTAGGGCAGTGGTGGATCAGCGGTTATTGGTTAGCGGTTATTAAGGTTATTGGTCAATGATTTCAAGCCTCAGGACTGCCTCTGTCGGGCCCTCGAGCAAGGCCCTTAACGCTCAGCGCTCCAGGGTACTGTATCATGGCAGACGCTGTGCTCGGACCCCAGCTTCCTAACGCATTGGGATATGCGAAAACATGTTGTGGGGCAGTGGTAGCTCGGTGGTTACGACGTCGGACGTCTGCGAAGCAGGAATGCACTCGTTCACACTTTGGGGGGGGCAGATCTACCCACCAGCACGTTTTTGGGAAGTGGGAGGAAACCCGTGTCTAACAGAACCCGGAGAACTTATTGTACATTCTAGCTGCACCTTTGCAGCAATCCTGAGCTTGTGTTCCTGTCTGTGCATGGGGTTTCTTCTGGGTTCTCCAGTTTCCTCCCACCGTTCCTCCCAAAAACAGGCCAGTACGTGGAAGCTGTGAGCGTACGGGGCCCTGCAAATGGCGCAGGAACGTATAAACGTGTATCCGGGATGAATTTCTCCCATCTCACACCCGGTGTTTATCGGAATAGGCTCCAGCTCCAGCGCGACACTGCACAGGATGAAGCACCTACTGGAGGTGACTGAAGAAATGAATCCCAAAGGGCACCACATAGACACGAAAGGAAATATGCGAAATAACACGTTTTCTATCGGCCAGTCATTTCACACAAAAGTTTTTGCACCTCTGCGCACCACATAGCGAGCACCGTGCGCGAAGCGGTCTTATTTGCGATTTGATTCTTATTCGTGATGAATAGTTTCCTCCTCGACACTGCAGACTGTGCAGGATAGTCAGCGTTCCATTTTACAAATGAATATGATCTAAAGCAGAGCTTCTCAACCTTTTGTAACTAAAAGTTTTGGCACCCCGCTTCCGATCTCTGAGAACCGCTGATCTAAAGCAAACACTATAACGCGTATAGTATCAGTATAATTGTACTTTACACGGTAAAACTCGTTTAAAGATAGGAAGTGCTCCCTCCAGGATTTTCTGATGGCAGAAACAAACTCAAAATCAAGGGACCGCCGCGACATTCGGAGGAGCTCGCAGTTTTTCAACCAAGAGACGCGACACGCGATTGGGCCGAAGCGCTCGTCGTTTCACGTGCGTCGAACACGAGTACAGCTAAAACGCCCTGTTAATAAAACGTAATAAAACGTCGCTGCGAAACAGCACGCGAGAGTAGTTTTCCGCAAAATCTCGCATTTCTGGCCCCCCAAAAAATTGAAACCGTCGCTGTGAGCATCCATGTTGATTCGAGTTCACTTGCTGAACCCGGGATCGAGGAGTCTTCCCGGGCCAGGAATCCTCAGTTGAGGGACTAAAACCTGCGTGTTGCGATTGACGCATTCGGAAGTTACGCAAACGCCAAACAGCTGACGTGCAGAGACTAAAGAAGAAGAACAGAGTTCCTTTTCAAAAGCAAGGGTTTTCACACATTACCCCACATCGGTTAATAAATCCGCCTCAGATTGCGCAGTCGGAGCCTGACGCTTGCGCAACGCCTCCGCTGTTAAACGGGTTCGATTGGAGTGACGATGTATGAACAGGAGCGACAGGGAGGAGGCGTAATCGCTTCCCGCTCTCCTCGTTTTGTAGCACACACTTTCAGGCTTTTCTACGAAATAAACGAATGGAATCGTAGACCCTCTTTGGCGAGAGCGAGCGAGCGGGAGTGTGAACCGGACGTTTACTTTCGTTAAGAGGAAATGTTTGCGTTCCTGTTTTTCTTTCAGATTAGCGAAGTTCCTTCCTGTGAAGTCCACATCTTAAAATAGCCTCGTTATGTTGTAGACATAGATGAATGTCAGCAGTAGGTAATAAGGTTTTATTCAGTGCACACGTCCCTCCCCCTAAGCCACGTCACTCGCCCGTAGTTTACGGAATTAAATTTGTGGCAGAAGTATCGAACGTAATTTTTCAAGATGGGAACAAAAATATACAACCAGTGAGGGAGAGAGAGAAGAAAAACACTCGGAAACTGAAAACGATGAACTCGGTGCCAGAAATCGAACGTGGTCTTTTTTGGTCACGATTGCCGCATGTGTGGGCGGGGCTTAACTGCGCTTTACTCTCATTGGCTATTGAGATTTGGATCGACAGCTCCCTGACCAGGAAGTAGAGACCCCAGCGGTGTGAATCTCTGTATAGTTATAGTGTTCGTACTCGGAAACGAGACTCCCTTACTTACCGTATATTCGTACATAATTAGTATTTCAGTCTTGTACGACTCTCTCTTAGGAGCGGCACGGAGCGCCGTCATCGCCGTCATACTCCTCCTCAACTCGACACCCGAGCTGTCGATCCAAATCGCACTAGCCGATGAGAGTAAAGCGCTTTTAAGCCCCGCCCACACGTGAGATTTGTTTGTCCACACGAGCAAACTTGTGCCATCGTTGTACCTCGATTCCACATGGACGTTCTCGCTGTGGTTGCAGCGATGGTCTCGGGACTGCGATGACCACATGCAGTTTTACACTCAGGTCTCCTTTAGTGAACAGTGGACTAGTTCAACAAACAGACTTCATATACACACCATAACGAACTTTCTTTTACTCCCACACTATCCGTCGTTCCCCAGATGAGGACGGGTTCCCTTCTGAGTCCGGTTCCTCTCAAGGTTCCTTCCTCGTATCATCTCAGGGAGTTTTTCCCTCACCACCGTCACCACCGGCTCGCTCAATAGGGATAAATCCACACGCTTAAAATTCGTATCCTGTGTTTATATGTTTCTGTAAAGCCGCTTTGAGACAACGTCCATTTGTAAAAAAGCGCTGTACAAATAAAATCGAATTGAATCGAATTGAATCGAGTTAATTGTCCTCAGTCGAAGTCATACTTAGGGAAAAAAAAAAGAAAGAAAGAAAGGGGACCACAGAAGAACTACAAAGCGCGAGTAAACAATGCCGAAGACACCGCGTCGTCCTAAAAGCTGCCACTCAAAACCCCCAGGCCCGAGTTTTAGGCTTAATTAGCATTATTAACCTTCACGAAATATCAGGCAGGTTTTATTTTGCCGTGGTGACAGCTTGGGCTGCATCGCCCCGTTCTCCAGCATGAAGCATTTTAATTGGCTCCAGCTTCATGCTCTCCACACTCCTGACGACATGGCGGGGGCGGATGCACTCTGAGGTGAGCGACATGCAAATGGCCTTTTTTTTTTTTTTTGAAGGGGAGGGTGTGTGTGTGCGTGTGTGTGTGTGTGTTTCGGGGGGGGGATGTCTTTCTCTTCATATCTCTTTGCTATGGCAGGGCACTGAGCTACGCCGTGCCGCGCGGCACACTCATGTGACAACTGACGGATCATTAAAATTTTTGATGGCTGCCATGTACAGGCCTTCCTGTAGCCGCGCGCGCGAGCACGCCGCCGCCGCCGCCGCCGCCGCCGCCTTTTTGTATTTGTTCTGTCGCCGAGTGAAGTTAATTTATTCCCTATTTGCCGAGACGTTTAAGCGTTGTTCGATTCCGACTTCTTCTTCTTCTTCTTCTTCGTTTCTTCCATCGTAGGATGGAAGAGGAATCCGCTGCTTAATTCAGGAGTCGGCGTGAACAGAAGGCCGAGCGTTAAAATATCGACTCACTGACTCTGTAGCACCCGCGTCGGTCTGAAAATATGAAAAATAAAAAAGAAGAAAATCCATAAACTGACCATTCAGAAACCAGTGTGTATGATATGAACATGTGTGTGTGTGTGTGTATATATATATATATATATATATATATATATATATATATATAATCTTATATATTATATATTGTGCATGTGCGTGAGAGTTCACATGTAGGGGTAAAGGTTTTTTTTTTAAACCACCCCCCACCCCCCTACCCCTCCTCTCCTCTCAGACGAGTTTTTAGGATTAAAATGGAGTGCTTGCCGCTCTCCGGCTCGGCGGCTCCGTGACAGGTCTCATTATCACAGTAGGTGTCGTGTTCTCACTGGCTAGGGTTCTGCGACAAGGTGACGCCAGACAGCCATTTCCTTGGAAGCATGTGATTGCCAGAGTGCAGCTCGCTGCTCTAATTCTATTACCAGATTCGCAGGCGTACCTCGAGCATAGCGCGAGCACTGAAATGGTGAGAAGTGCGGCTTGTTCATGTGATTTATTGGTGTGTTTCTTTTCCTGACAGGGGTGTAAGGCACTGAGCGCCTGTCAGCATGGACGCCCAACTACAAGGCCAGCAGCCACCAATAGCAGTGTTCCAAGCACAGGTAGGTACACACGCGTGTAGAGTACACTCGCACCGACCGGACGCGTGGCTCGGTAAGATGGCGCTCAAAAAAGAAAGTGGTTCCGGGATTTTTATTCGAAGTCTGCCGTAAGCGCGAACGACGGAGGGTTCCGTTTATCCCCGGGTCGTTAAGGCGTGCTCGCGAACGACGTCGCTTCTTCCTGCACGATTAATCTCTCGTACTAGTGTTACACTTGTTCCCGGAGTCCGGTTTCAGACAAACCGGCTCGTTTGCCCCGTCACAAGGCCCGAGCGGCACGAGGCGCGCGGTATCGACCAGCACGCCACTTTATACGAGTAAAGCACGTGCGTTTAACACGATTCCTGCCACGAGACGCTAATCGCGGATTCACGAGAGCGGTATTTACAATATACATACGTAGATATATATATATATAGTGTTATATGCTTCTACGTATAACTTTAACTTTAAAGGCTTTAACTTTAATCCTCCTCGTTACTGTACTATATCGTCTCGTCCGTCGATTAATCGTCACGTGACGATTAGCGCGACCACGAAAACCGGAATGACGTAGAATAAAACTCGCGGCCAAACACAAAAACATCGTTTATTTCATCGGCCGTCTTTATTTCCTTTGTCGTTTCCCGTTTCACGGAGCGCCGCCATCGCCGGCTCGCGCCGCCCGCTTTTTCCACATCTGCCTGCGTTGAATCCCTCCAACTGTCACTCTAAGCTGCAGAGAGAGAGGCGGTGGTCTGCTCACAGCGTCTCGCTCTCGCTCGCTGTCTCTCCTCTCGGGCTCCTCCTGCGTGCTGGATGAGAAGTGATAATGAGATTCTGCTCTCTGCACAAGCAGCGCTTCCTGCACACAAAAGCTATCATGTGTTTTCTCCGTCGCATTGCCGGAGACAGAGAGGTGTTGAAACTCAGCTGCTAGCAGTCTCTCTCTCTCTCTCTCTCTCTCTCTCTCTCTCTCTCTCTCTCTCTCTCTCTCTCTGTCCTGTGGTGTATTTCTTTCTTTTCTCTTTCTCTCTTTGTTCCTCTTTCCCAGTCGGCGTCATTTTCGTCTATTCTGCGTGCGGCTCTGCCGCTTTCATCCAAACCTCACTATCCATGGATTGATTTCCCGATATAAATATGACGTTTTGTAGATCTTTACACTCGACACCCGACTGATCACGAATAACACCATGACTTACCTCAGAGGTTATCTGTTTTGATGTGTTTTTGGGTGGGGGGGGGGCACTGAAGACGGTGGCCTTCCACTTCCACTGCTCGGACCGTATAATCGGAAAAAAAACCTGGTCCAAATCTTAATACGCCCCCCCCACCCACCCACCAGCACCACCACCACCATCCCTACGTTTTAACACCTCGCCTGTCTCGCCTCCGGTCTTGTGGTGGTCGAGGCGTATAGATTTCAGAAGGACTTTGCAGGGTGCAAAGCTGTTCGATCGGTTTCCGCGCTCTCTCCGTCATATATTATTTGTGGAACCGAACGCCGACGGAAGAACAATATCCGTCGGGAGGAACAAAAAGCATTTTGCGAACGTAAAATATTAAGTACGAAATGTTCCGCTCGCAGTCAGTTTGGGGATCGCGCGTCGGCGCGGTGAAAATCTCAAGAACGGCGTATCAGAAAAGCACCTTTCGCGTAATTTTACGAGGATCCCGACGCCGTACCCGTCGTCTCTCCCGCGTCGTCCGAACCGATCATACGCACGTGACGATCGGTCGCGGTCTTCACGGCCGGGATGTTATCCCATCACGCGCCCGCGACTTTCCTCAAAAGGGAAAGTTTGAGAGCCTTAAAAAGTAGAGACGACGAAATTGATATGCAGTCACACAGTTAATATCGCTGGCGCTATCATACCGGTGAGTCCCGGAGGTATAATGCATATGCATTAGGTACGGTCGATGAGCTGGGAAGACTTGCATATTTAATGTGGGGGGGCGTTTGCTTGCTGAGCGAGCGGGAGAGTGCGATTTTTTTTTTTTATTTATTTATTTCTGATCGTCACCTCGGATTTTTTTTTTTTTTGACAGAGCGGGAAAAAAACCCCCCCCGACACAAAGCAAGGAGGGCTCTAAACACCGAAACAGAATACAGAGAAGCAGAACCACTGTCGGGGGGTAAAGAACGCATAAATATTGCATGGGCCATGCTGATGAAAAGGACGGGAACTGGATCTCCCGCATGTTGCCTCCCGCCTTCCTTTTCCTTGCCCTGTCACTCCCACCAAAACCGCTATTCCTCCCACCAACACCAACACCAACAGCAACCCCGGCTCGCTGCTCTCGCACCTCTTCACTGCTTGTGTCGTCCTCTCCCTGGCAGCTTCTGGCAGTGTTGTGCTGTCATCTCACACCTAGTCCTCCATGCTGCTACCACCCCATCCTCCATCGCTCTCTCTCTCTCTCTCTCTCTCCCATCCAAAATCTCCCGTGTTCCTGTCACTCGGCTGCATGCTCACGTTTCTCTTTCGTATCCCGGTGTCACGGCCGGTCAACCCCCCCCAACCCCCCCCCCCCTCCCCGAATACGCCGCCGTTTTAGGAGTGGAACGATACGGTTTATCGTGTCGTATAATACAGTAATCAAGGTAGTGTATTCGCACGGGAAAAGTAACCACGGTGACGATCAGCGGCGAGCAGGAAGTCCCGCCCATCCTTTAACGACGGTGCGCACGGAAGCAGTTTGGCTTCCCAGTAAATTGCAACGCTGATGACGACGGGTGGTGCCGCTACCACAAACTAAACGAAGACACGATGCAACACACACACGCTCAGCAAACTGCAGTCTGTTGTGTTCAGGCAGGCTTTTCTTCGCCGATTCGCTCCGGGTTAAAGAAACGACCGCGGTGATCGTGAAGTCCGTTGGCGGAGAACGGGACTTTGACTGCACGAGGCTTAATCGTTCGTGAGGAGATCGTGTAAAGACATGACCAAATATCAGCGTGGAAACCTGAGAGAAACCCGTCCTCCGCCATGGTTTCCTTCTGGAAGAAGCCCTTCATCGACCGTCTCTGGATTCTCATATAACCTATACCGTCGCTTCATGAGCTCGGCGAGACTGTCATAATAATAAAGCGCCACTCTTCCGGGAAGGCTTTCCGCTAGTTTCAGTGGCGTAGCCGCCGGATTTGGGTCCGTTCAGCCGCGAGAGCGTCAGTGAGGTCCGGCGCTGATGTCGCGTGAGGGCGCAGTCACGTTCCAGTTCACCGCGAAGCTGTCGAGGTCAGGGTTCTGCGCGGGACACTCGCGTTCTTCTGCACCGACGTCGGCGCGCCGTGTCATCTTGGAGCTGGCGTCGTCATGCTCGAGCATGTTCCAGTGAAGGGAAACCGTAACGCTACAGCACACAGAGACATCCTGTACAATCGTGGACGTGTCGGTCACGTGTCTTCGTACTTTTGGCCAGATATAGTGTATTTAATGGAGGCAGATATTCCCGCGAGACCTTTTTTTTTAGTTCTCGTATCAAGCCGTGTGAATCCGAGAGCTTCACGAAAGGAGCAGAACACACCTTGACTCACTGCGTATATTTGGCGGGAGGGAACATTACGCAGATCTGATTGTGACCCCGACTGTCGCTTTAAAGTGGCCAGCTCACGGTGACTGTAGGGTCAGTGTCTCCTCCACTCTGCACCCTACCTGCCTACACCCCACTGCTTATTTTTGTTTCCTCCCTCTCCCGCTGAGGAAAAGGAGCCCTTCGTGCCACTCTCGCCGTCCGCAAGCTGCGATCTGTACAAATCGTGCCACGTCTGCGGCGCTCGACCCCGGCGGCCACGGAGCCTTTTCTTCCGCTGCACTTGATTTCTTCTCGGCCCCGGCGCTCTAAACCGCGTGACAGAGCAGAGCTCGGATGAGACGGCCTGTCAGTCAGCGCGCCCCGCTGCCCTTTGAAGGCGAGGCCAGGGGACGAAAAGGTGCGGCAAATGGCCTGTGAAGTTTACACACACTGCCCACTGCTAAACAGATTACCGCTAATGAAGTGTCTGGAGCTCGGGTGGCGTCAGGCCTAATCCTGGCTGGCAGCACGTCCCTTCGGCTGCCAAAAAAGCCGCCACCCTCTGGCCCTCTTCCGCCTCCCGGGCGCAGAGAGGTGCCCATCGTTAATCAGGCCGGATAGTGCGCAAGCTGACATGCAAATGTAGGTCATTGCATATGTAAATGTGTGATTAGCGAGCTGCATGCCAGGACACATTAGCACAACTTTGCTCTCAGCATGCACTTGTCACGCCACTTTAGAGGCTCATGCTAACATTTGTCAAGCGAGCGCGTGAGGAGTGAAAGCAATGCCTCGTCCCTTCGCAAACCCCTCCCCTTTTCTACATCACATGACCTCCCGACCCTGTCGAAAGCCCTTCTCCTCGCCATATCTTCTCGTGATTGTATTGTGTAACATAATGTTTACAAAAAACATTCCAGGACCGCGCGCGCGATGTCGACCGATGTGTGATGTATTGCGCAGTATAAGCGGAACAAAACACAAAAACGAAAAATAACTTCGAAATCACCCTAATCATGATGTTAATGTGCAAAAGAAAAAACAAAACAAAACGACAAAACCGTATGAACGGAAGGATTTTTTTTTTTTTTTTTCCTTTGGCACCAGATGTGTGCCTGGAATAAGTGTGTGTGGTGTCACGAGGAAGAACAAGCTGCTTCAGCGTGTTAATTGGATGGGGCAATTTTTCAGCTCTCACCTCCCCCCACGAACCCCCCCCCCTCACCCTCCCTCCCCCTTAAAGCTGTCAAAAAAAAAAAAAAAAGAAAACAATGAAATGCTTAAATTGGCTGCCCCTTGATCTATATCCATCCTCCTAGCACCCAGCCGGTCGGGCGCGTAGCTACAGCGTGCGTTTCCTCCGAGCCCCGGCGCTTCACACAGTCGTACACTGTAGTTTTTCCACTCGGCAGACGGCTTATATAGCTGTCAGTGCAGCATATAAAAGTGTTTTGCGCTTTAGTTGTAGCGATCACCACAAGCTCTTAGGAAGCGTGCCAGCTTTTGTCGTAAAACTCCAAAACACCAGGAGGCACGAATATAAAGTGGAAACTTTGGAGTCGCACGGTTTTAAAACAATACACGCCTGTCTCAGACGAACGAGCTGCTGAGATTAGGTTTAGATTTGCTGCGGCGTCTGTACGTTTTTTTTTTCTTTTTCTTTTCTTCTTCTTGTTGTTGTCATTTATTTATTTATGTATTTATTTATTTATTTATTTTTAACTGTAATGTATCCGAATAGATCACGAGGACGTTCTCGCCTCAGCACGTGCAAAGTTAAGTTGCCTTTGAGGTTATCCCGTGGGCATCTCGCGCACGTGTGACACGGCGTGTTCTTTCGTGTCACTTCGTTTTCAGTTTCCGGGGACCTCCGTAGAACGACACGCGAAAGCAGTAAAGGTCAACGTAGTTTATTTTCCTCCTCTCACAAACATCGGCGAAAGGCTAGTCGTAACCGAGGCTCGGCGTTTTCGTTCCGCGGCGGCCACGTGGAAAGCGCTCGGGGCGGTTTGCGACTAACGTGTGAGGAAATTGGATCTTCAGCTGAAACCACGCTGTCCCCCCGTCCCCCCCCCCTCTTTTCTTATCAGGCTTGAATCAGTAAGATTTTATTTTATTCCTCTGAAAGTCAAAGCCGAGAATTTCTTCGGATGTACCTTTCGATTATTCTTTGATGTTGGGTTTTTTATTTTTATTTTTTGTATTTTTCATAACAGAAGCCACTCCAGCCAGAGATGGGCTACAACAGCTTAGCCAATTATTACATTGAGAAGAAGATCGGACGAGGGCAGTTTAGCGAGGTCTACCGGGCGAAATACTTGATAGACAACACTCCAGTAGCTTTGAAAAAAGTTCAGGTAAGTCGATCCTTGCTGTACAATTTTACCACACAGTAACATAAAAACATTACAAAACGCTTGGCTATATTAAGTAGAGGCCGAGCGTTGAACCGACACCGATTACTGGAACTATACTGTAGGCTATCGGCAAAAATAGGAGCTAGGAGCGACCGAGAAGGGTCCGCCGTCATTATACAGTACGACAGCGGCCTCTAGAGGCAGAATAAACACTCACAAATCTCACACTGACAAATTTGGTTGTTATTTGAAGTGTTTGTTTGTTTGTCTTTAATTCATTTTGAATGTCTTTGGATTTTTCTGAGTTATTTGGAGTGTGTTCATTTAAAAAAAAAAAAAAAAAAAAGGTACAGTAGGTTTTCATAGTACAGGAGTGCTGTTTATTTTTGTAATAAAGTTCAGCGATGTTTTACTTTGAGTGTTGTGCTGTCATTCAGTAACAGTTTTAAAAACTTTCGGTTGATTGATCGGTTATCGGCAGGTAGGTACCGCCCGACTTTGCGGACCTAACTATCGGTCGACCACTAATAATGATAATAATGATAATAATAATAATAATAATGATAATAATAATAGGTAAGTTTTCTGAAATTATATTATTTACATTTTTTCTGTTGGACCATCCCATTTTGGTTTTATGTTTTAGGGAACGCAAAAAAGCAACCAGCCTGTTTTCTTTTCAGCAAAAGTCACTGTAGGTTTAGATCCATAATGCTGGAAGATGAAGAACAAAACAACCGGTACGTTTACATGGACAACAATAATCCGATATTAACCCGATTAAGACGATACTCTGATTAAGAAACCAGCACGTAAACAGAGATTATTGATGACCTTAACCTAATTAAAGTCATACTCGAAGTAAACACAAACGGAATTAAGACGTGTGGAGTATTCCCGTTTTAGTCGCGTTACAGACGTGTACACAGCTTAATCACACCGTTAACGTCATGTGGGAGTTTTCACCGCATTGTGCGACAGGACGCGTACACACACGGCAGCGCTCGACCGTTTAACGGCAAACGAGAGAGCACGGCTGCGTCCCAAACCGCGTACTTGCCTGCTGTATAGTAGGAGAAATACATGTATCTCTATATACTATACAGTAGGTAAGTAAGCGGTTTGGGACGCAGCCCAGTCGTCTGTTTGCACGTACAGCAAAAATAAAAACACCCAAAACTATATACGGTCCCATAACGAAGACCAACTGTATGTCAATACGTGAAATTCTGGAGGGGACGGCATGGCGCGGTGACGTAATGACGTGTGCCGTTAATCTAATTATGTTCTATAACGCGTAAAACGGGTACATGAAAGGAGTACTCTAAAAGCGACTCATGTAAACAACTTAATCATGTTATTGTCTCATTCAGAATAAGGTCAGTCATTAGATCACTGCTGTCCATGTGAACGCAGTCACTCAGTGCTGCAGTCTTTTTCGAGACCGCTAGAATCCTGTTCACGAGTGATTTAGTAGTGAAGTGTAGGCCTGCGACAGTTACTAAATTTGTCGGACGATATATCGTCCAAGAATTAATCACGTTAAACGATATTATTGTCATTTTAAGATTTTCAGATTGTTTTACGCCACTGATATAGCGATCATATAACAGCAGAGCGATGCAAGTTCAAAGAGCAACGGACGTCTAATTCTTAAGGACCTTCAGCCGTCGGAGTCGGGATGCCAAACGTTTTTTTTTTATCTTCTGACGAAAATAACCTTTTAAACGTAGTCGATATTTCGTGCGTTTTCGATTCCGCCAACTCGAGTAGTTTTCTGCTCGTTTTGAAAAAAAAAAGCCGCAGCAAAATCGAGTATTTTTGGCCGCAGCGATAACAAGCGAAATGAAAACCCGTTGCGAATTCGTTCCATGGCTGTAACGTGAACGATAAGTTGGTATTCGTACGCTTGTTCTAATAAATGACTGTTCCTATAGTATCAGCTCGTACACAGGGACTCGTACGGCGGACGTTCCACGTAATCTAAGACTAATAATAAACAGATTTTGTTGTTTAACCACGTAAAACCTTTTCGTTTTTTTTTTTTCCCCGACCTTTGTTTAAAGTTTATGGAAGGAGTCTCGGGTGTCAGAGCTTTGTAACAATCACGGTGCTTATACAAAGTTTCCCAGCACCTGAAATTGATCAGGACAGAGTCTTTTATGCCTTCCTGTTTCTCTGTAAAATGACAAGCTGGGGTTTTTTTTTTGGAGAGAGAGCGAGAGAGAGAGAGCGAGAGACGGAGAGGGAGGGAAGGAGGGAGGGAGAGGCTGTTGAGTGAACAGCTGTTTATCGTGGCTTTAACGTTTGCGAGAACAGGAACTAGCTTGTCTCTCAGATGCTCCAGAACATTAAATCTCACTATAAATCGTCGTCGTATAAGCGGAGTAACACTCTCCAGACTGGGCTGTTCTGCAAAAATAATGCCCTTCAGAGTGGTAACTCTTCACGTCACGGATTATTTTCCCGTAAAGGCGTGATCTGGAGTGTGCTGCTCCTTATTTAATTCATAAGGATCGTTATCGTCACGACAGGCTATAGTCAGGTACATTACGGGAAGAAGACACGCATCTAATTTAATCGTCTTAGTGGACGAGTGATTTAAACTCAATAGGCTATGCTTACTACTAAATGGAGTATATGGCCAGAAGTATGTGGACACCTGAGCATCGCATGCGTATGTGGGTCTTCCCCAAACTCATCCACGAAGCTAGAAGCACTCGGTTGTATGCTGTAGCACTGTAAACCACACTTTGAGGCATTTCCCCTTCACTGGCCTCTTCGTTCCAGTGAAGGGGAAATGCCTCAAAGTGTGGAGTGAAAGAGCTCGAGTGTCCTGCACAGAACCCCGACCTCAACCCACCAGAACACCTTCGGGATGAACCGGGACGCCGTCTTTGCACTGCACACCAGGCCTCGTCGCCCAACATCACTACCTCACACGTTGCTGAATGAACACACATCCTCACAACCCAGTGGAAAGCCTTCCAAGAACAATGGAGGTTATTATAACAGTTCAACAAGCACACATGGCTGTCCACAAACTTTCGGCCATATAGTGTACGACGTACATTTTTTTTTTATATGTTAAAGGTTTTTACGCTTGAATTAAAAGGCCGGTTCGTTTCCAGTGTACACTGTACACTGGATCATCCAATACCGTGATTGATAGATGCTCTTCCACCCAGCGTTTCCTGTTTCCTCCACCCTGACATCCTGGAATCTTGTGCATTCATCGTTCACGTGCGGTGAATTCACTCTTAATATGCGTACCCGAGTAGTCTGTAGTTATTGCTCTCGATTCACGTCCACGCAATTAATACGCGTGTAACAATACAGACAATGAAAATTCCATACGGAAAATAAATACGCGTTGTCTGAATACGTGCCCTAGGTTAATAACTTAATCCTGGCTTAACGTAACCGAATAATTGCACGGTGTTGTGATCCTTTCAGCCTCTTAGCAACATTAAACGCAACAAGAGCCATGCGTTAGAATGTAAGAACATTAAACATGGCTAGTTAGATATTAGCGCTCTTGCTGGGCTTTCTTTCGCGTCCGGGGTTGCCATGTCTCGGGACAATTTCTACCCCAATTACATCTCAAAAAGACCTGAAATTAGCCCCAAAATTCCACGGATTGTTTTTGGAAAATATTTTTCTTCCGTTCAATCCAAGCTCCAGGTATTCTGTATAGGTGTCTTTATGCTAGGCTTAGCACGAGTCCAAACACCGACGCGATTGTGTACTGCCTTACTGTTCATGTATGAACCATCGAAATGTACACGATTGCGAAATTTGGTACACTGCTTCGGCGTTGTCCCGAAGGTCATCCGAGTTGTTCAAACCGCGAGGACGTCGTGGAGAAATTGGCGTACGTTGGGTTGAATCGAATCTGTTGGGTAGATCTGCGGTACATTTAGAAATACCCTTTGGTCCGGCTAAAACAAAGGGTTCAAAGCCGGCTATTTGCTTTTCGGTGTTCTAACAGAGATCGTATGAGTATGACCATCCTGTCCCAAGCTTGTTGTGATTGGCTGAAGTAGGCGTTTTGGTGTGCTCCTCCACCGACCTTTGCCCATGTCACCTTTTAACCTCCTGCCACATTGCTGCTTATTTTTTTGTTTATCTTCAATTTATTTTTTTTTTTTACTTCCAAATGCCATTAATGCCCTCCCTCTTTCTGTCTCTCCTCTTACCCTTTTGATCTTTTGATAGATATTCGATCTGATGGATGCCAAAGCCCGGCAAGATTGCATCAAAGAGATAGATCTCCTGAAGGTAAGAAACCAGAGGAGGGGAGAGAGCGATGCCATGTGCTGCTATTACGCTTTTCTAAAGACGCCTCTGCTGAGACCTTATAACAGAGGAACGGCTAAACATAGAGGGAGAGAAAACAATTGATCTACACCACCAGACGCACCGCTCTCTCACTCTCTCACACTCTCTCTCTCTCTCACTCTCTCTCTCTCTCTCTCTGTTTCTCCATTCTTTCCTTTTCTCTCTCTCCTTGTGTAAGGCAAGTACAGATCACGGGCTTCTTCATGTCGTTCCTTCAGGCTGAGATTGACTTTTTTTTTTCTTTTCTCAATGCCAAAGCTATAATTTTTTTTTCATCTTTTTTTTTCTCTGTAATGTTTAGCAAAGGGGGGGGGGGGCAATCAGAGCAACAGTGTGGAAATTTTGCGCACTCCCTCACGTGTCCTTTGATGTTGCACATCCTCTGCCTCACATCTTCTCCCATGTTTTTAAACGCAGTGTTTGCCTCCATCAAACCGCCTCAGACCGGCCACGGCTCGCGCCGGCGCGAGCGCTAACTAGCACGTTAACGACAGGTCCAATAAGCGTGAGCGTCCAGGTGATCAGAGGCGTCTCGCCGCACTGTTTTGTCTCACCATCTCATCAGATCAGCTCACACAGACACACGCTCGCTGTTCAGACGCTGCAGGTTCTCGCAGCGGCCCTTGAGATACCATCCACCTCACGTCGAGTCTTTATTTAGCGTCCGTTTAAAAAAAAAAAAACAACAACGTCGTCCTTGATGGAAATCGGCTTGGCTAATCAGAGTGTCGTTCTTTAAGTGTATCTTATTTATATTATTAGTATGTGTATTTATAAGGGAGTCTAAACCATGAGGTTCTCAAGCTGTGCGCTGAGTTTCCGTGGCAACCCCTTAACGGTAATCCACAGTAACCGTTTTGAATAGGCAGGAGTACACCCGAAAGCACACGTCTTAAACGTCCTGCGTCATCGAGCACGGCCAGAGCGCTTATCTTAATTTCCGATCGCAAGAAGCCAAGCCAGGAAACGCACATGTCGGATGTTAACTAGGTGTAGTTAGCAAGTAAGTGCGCTAACTTTAACCGATTACCACAGAGAGAAGATTTTCCCAATGTCTTTTAGCTGTCTTTGACATCCGTACGGGTTTACAGCATTCACACGTCACACTTCATCCCGCACTTCCGAGTCCTGCCTATAATGATCCGTTTCCAAAATATAAACATTACGTCATTTAACTCGCAGTGAGCAGGATATTATACAGTAGCCCTGAGGGGTAATGTAAAACACTGTTCCATTTCACCTGTAAGAGAATAAAAATTCTCATTTTCTCAAACACCTTGTCCAACGTCCCCCCTGTTAAGGCACTAGAAGGTAAAGTATGGGGGAAAAAAAATCTGTAGCTACTTCTATAACAATTAGCTTGTTATACACATTTTGACCACAAGGGGCAGCTGTTTTTTTATTTATTTATTTTTTCTTTTTCGTGTTTTTTTTTCTTCTCCCCCTTACCCTGTGTGTATTATTTTGTTGGAGCTAATACAGCTTGCATGTGACACCAGTTTTGCGGTAATTAACGAGAAAGAAATTCCCAAAGGCTATCGCTAGCTAGTGGCTGTCTCTCGGGTTTTAGCGAAGAAACGGATAAACCTGGCGTCTTATCTGCTTTTGTGCCTTGCACGAGTGTTTTGCGCCTTTTGAGACATCACTCCAGCAACAGTTAATATCATCAGACTATAAAATTATTATTATAATTATTATTATTATTATTATTATTATTATTATTATTATTATTGTTTTAACCTTACAGCATTGACGCGACCGTATATATTTCCTCGCTGCCTATCTCTGTCTGAGAACTGTCCACGATTCTGAAATTTGG
>NC_030425.2:3887500-3915000 GCF_001660625.3 Ictalurus punctatus
GTATATTTACGCATGAGAAAACCAACTAATGTAAACTTCGACTTCAAATCATATCAACTGCGACGGAAAAAACGCCGAGTTTTTATATATCGAAACGAATCGGGTTTCACGGACGAGTTCAACGACACCTTTAGTGCCGAGTCCGAGTCCGAGTCGAGACCGTCCGAGTCCGAGTCGAGTCCAGAAAGTAACTCGGTTGAAAAAAGAAGGATATTTACTACATTTAGAAGTTCATTTCACATTCGAGACTGGAATCGGCAGTGCTGATGTTTAGGCGTGGGCGATCCGACTACGGTCTTATTTCACCATGACGATACGTTTTCTCGGGTAGGTCTGTCAGTGGTATTCGAGTAAGAAATACTACGGAAATTGAATAAAGCAATTAAAATGTAAACTAACAGCCTTCACTGTGTGACATATTAACAAGCGGTACTCATTACATTTACTTTAAAGTTATTCAGTCTAATGAGTGAGTGATTTTCTTACACTTACATTTCTACGTTCAGGGCATTTGGTAGAAGGCCTTATCCGGCGCGACGTACATTTTTATTTCATTTCTACATCTGAGCAGTTGTGCGCTAAGGGCCATACACAAGGGCCCGACCGTGGTGGCTCGGCAGTTTGAACCGGGGTGTGAACTCACTCACGACTTTATTTCCGTTTAGCATGTTCCTATAGTATAGCGATATGGCGGCAAAACTCTTCCATACGACTCCTCTTACAACGATTCAACCTTTATAGTGTTATTAGTATTGTGTTTTATTTATATATATTTATATATTAACTCTTGGCTAGATTTGCTAGTCGGATATACAGTAGCCTGAGAACACTCACCCTCAGAGTCCTCTGTGTAACTGGAAATACATCATTTGAAGCCCTTCGCGTTCTTACTGTCGGGTGTAACACAGCCGTCTGCCTCACAATACCATTAAGGTCATTCAGGGTAATCCGGGGAAGCGCTTCGAAACAGCAAGTGGAACATGTCGTAACTTTCCTGCGCCGCCTTCACACGGTTATCGCCAGTAGTTACTGAGCCGGCTGAGACGGCGACCGTGCACATCGAGACCGTTCGGTACTCGCACCATGAGGTGGCGGAAAGCTCCCCCGGGTCAGGCAGGGAGACATTCTTTATTTTTTATTTTTTTAATCTTTCTTTTCACGTTACACGCGGCGCGGACTCGACCTACGTCCGAGTCCATGTCAAGTCCGAGTACAGATTTACCCGAGTCCGTGTCAAGTCTGAGTTCGTTCATAATTGGACTCGAATCCGGGATCGAGTACCCCAAGTCTAGACACCTTGCCGTGGAAATGACTTTGAACCTAACCGTCACTCATCAATTCATGTGTTTGGTTTGTTTGTTTATTTATTTATTTATTTATTTATTTATTAGTGTGGTTTACGTTTTAAAAACGTATTAATTTTTTTTCTCCTTCATGCCCTTTTCCTTTTTGCACAGCTTTATCATTTAAGAAAGACATTTTGCCACATTTTGTGTCATTTGATCCAAAATCTGAGATTTATTGTTATGCCACTTTATTAATATTATTGTTATTGTTGTTATTATTATTATTATTATTATTATTATTATTATAATTATTATTATTATTATATCTCCTCAAGAGTACATTTGCTCTTTAAAAGTTTAGATTTTTCTTTCTTTTTTTTTCTTTCTTTTTTTTTTTTTTTTTTTTGATTTTTTGAAGCCAATTTGATTATGGGCAAAAAAAAAAAAATTAAAAAAAAAAAATCACTGAAAAGTTCTCACACATTTTCTGGCTTCTTAAATCATGTTTGTGTTTTCAACTAAATGTATGTATCTTTTCTACAAGAAAATATGACTCCCTGATATTTTATTCGGCTGATTTCTAACTGATTTTTAACCAAAGATTTGGCCCTAGTCACCCTAATCGTATAGTAGTAGTAGTAGTAGTAATAATAATAATAAGCAATTAAGGTCAGTGTTCAGTAGATTAGAGGTCAAAGACCCAAGAGAGAGAACACAAAGAAGTCAGAGGTTTCCTGGTGACACAAAGATGGCCACTGCTGTTAAAACAAGTTTATTTATTTATTTTTTTAAACGTCGGACCGCTTGAGACGGAAAGCCACACTTTGTCAACACGCATGTGAAGCTCAGTTCCTGTCGCGTGTTCAAGGCATCTGAGCTTAGAACCTTGTTCAGGTTTTCCATTAGATATAAAGTCAGTGTAGAATTAGACAGCTTCTTCCAGACATTCTATATTGAATATTCTGTAAGTTACAGTTACATTTTTTTTTTATTATTACGTATTATTAAAACCTGTGAGACTTATGATGATGTCACAGCATCAGTCCCACATCTCCTGAACAATACATTACGAGGTTTTCACAGGAAAAGAGCAAAGACTGTTTCCTGTACATGAGTAAAGCATTGAAACATCTGTCTGTTACACCGGCCCTGTGCGGAAAGCAGGTTGTCGTCAGCCGAAATCTCCCGATGACATTCAGCCGAAATAATCGGAGTAACTCGTGTTTTTTTTTTTTGTTGCTTTTTTTTGTTTTTAAAAACTATATGCTAAGCGGTTTTAACGAGCCCGGCGTTCTTGGGATCTAAGTTCGTTCCTGTCGCTCCTCTCCGTGTGCACGCATGCTCGAGTCAGGGTCGCTTTCAGCTCCCTCTCTCTGCTCTGTAGTCATCCAGAGCGCCGTCTTCTCATTCCCCATCAATGAAGCATCCATGGATGAATCTCTCGCCTGTACGATTCCTCACTTAGCGAACCAGACGTGCCTCTAACTTCTGCTTTTCCTCCCCTCTCCCTCTCTCTCTCTCTCTCTCTTTCTCATTTCTGATCCAGTGGGCACCCCTTATTACATGTCTCCCGAGAGGATACACGAAAACGGATATAACTTCAAATCTGACATCTGGTCGCTAGGCTGCCTGCTGTACGAGGTAACGTATAGAACAACTTTTTCCCACACCACAGATCCCGCCCCCCCCAGTAAACTTGGCGGTCACGTTCTTTATGTGAGACGCCGGGGAAAAAAAAAATCGTCTGTCGACAATATTACAAGTATGGTTTTCCACTTTATGAGGCAAGCGTCCCTGCATGGGAAACCTGGAGTATGTTTGAATGTCGGGAAGGAAATGCGGATGACGTTTCCACGTGTTTTAGATAAGACGTCTCTGAAATGATGCTGCCTGCTTTGATTAGGCCTCAATAAAGCATACCCGGGATTGCGTTTTTTTTTGTTTTTTTTTTTCCTCCTTCTTGTAAGATGTGCAAAGGTCAGTAAATAGATTTTGAACCGAGATAAATGTTCCATTCAGCATCTAGACATCCGCTACGGCCTGGCCTTGTAAGTGTCTGTCCACTCCGGCTGGCTCCTGTACCAGGTTTGTAATACAGTATTGTGACTTGAAAAGCATTGTTTTGTTTTTTTGTTTTTTTTTACACTACTAGGTTTGCTTTGTGTGTACATGTATGCGTATGTGGATGTTTGTCTTGATTAATTAATTGACACAGTCTGAAACAGAAAGTATCGGGTTTATAAATGGCACGGTCTTCACCATTATGCAAAACACCACTTGTGCATGCTATTAAATGTTCGTATAAATGCACACACGCACGCGCGCACACACACCCGCGCACACACAAAGACTAGAAATAGACACATTGTTAGTCCAGCACCCATTCTTCCCGGAATCCCCCCGAGTTGCCTTTTTCCCCTCGTCTTTTTTATCCATGTTGGGGAGCTCACCAGTAGCCGCACCTCCCAAAGTGCCTGGGGCTGCAAAACATCCATCCAAGTTCAGTGCCGCTTGGAGACCACACTTTTTTTCTGCGCTAATTAGTCTCCCACAATGCACCGGGGCCGACAGCGTGCCATGGGTCAGCTGAGTGCAGCGGGGAAGGGCTGTGATCTCTTTAAGCATCCGCTGAAACCAGCCCTGAACACATTGCTCCCAACACTCCGAAACCCAAAAATTAAGCATTCTCTCATCTTGTCCCCCCTCGCCCCCGCCCCCCCCTTTGGGTCACATGACCTGAGGGAGAACGCTGGGAGGCAATGACTTGACATCTGCTTGAGTGACAGGTCTGATGATGGGCAAACCCGCTGGCGTTGAGCTTGATGCCGATGCCGAGGCTGAAGTTGTCGGAGCAAACTTGCAGCACAGAGTGTGGCTCATAACACACACACACACACACACACACACACAGATGTCCATTTTTTTTAAACAACCCCCCCCCAGTGTTCTCCCAAATGTATTTTGTGACCCAAATACTCTTTGTCTTGTTATAGCTTCAAATACAGGATTGCCATGTAGCACTGCAACTCCAAACAGCAGAAGCACTAATTTGCAGACTTGCACCACCTTCCATTGAGCTCCATTGATCTTCTTTGTGCGAAAGGCCTACTCAAATAATTCTGCCTTTTGAAAGTATAAATCGTTCAGCCCCTCTGCCTTGGGGTTTTGGGGTCACGAGGCCTTGGTTTCAAACCATCAATACCTGCGCATTGTATTCCTCCAATCTGCATCAGTTATTCCGTTTGATGCGGCCTCTCTGTTGGAGCTCATTTATTCGCTCAGCTGACGAGGACGAGGAAGAAGATGAAGGCTCTGTGCTTTCCGTTGCGCCTCGGTCGATCCCATCAGAGCTTCGGCCGAGCACGGCTTAATATTTCCATTATTGACACCTCGCTCTATACGGTGGAGAATGTTGTAAACAAAGCCTCAGGACTTCATCCGAGACGCGTGTAGACAAATATTACAGCGTGTTAGTCCCAGACTGGTTATTCAGATACCTCCATACGAGTATAGAAAACAGACTGCGGCGAGTCCGGCGTAATGACGTCCGTGGTCCGCGATGAGAGCCAGTTCTTAAGGGTCCTGGGTTCGATTCCCTTGCGGTGCAAGTTCTGGGCTTCAGAGGTTGGGCTACTGATCGGAAGGTCGTGAGTTCAAACCCCAGCACCATCAAGCTGCCACTGTTGGGCCCTTGAGCAAGGCCCCTAACCCTGAACTGCTCAGATGTATAAATGAGAAACGGATAAAGGCGTCTGCCAAATGACAACATTAAAAAATACAAAAAAGTTGATGTACATCTGAGTAATGAGTCTTTATTGGTCACATGTACATATGCACAGTGAAATTCTTTCCTTTGAATACCTCAGCATGTCAGGAAGCTGGGGTTAGAGCACAGGATCAGCCATGATACAGTGCCCCTGTAGAGGGGTTAGGGCCTTTTTCAAGGGCCCAACAGTGGCAGCTTGGCAGCACTGGGGCTTGAACCACTGACCTTGTGATCAGTAACCCAGAGCCTTATCTGCCAAGCCACCACTGCCCCATTGGCAGACATCAAGTACAGCTCCATTTTCACACAGAATAGTCTCTAGAGTTTAAACAGAATGGTGTGACCAAACAAACTTTTGAGTGAGCGACAGTTCTGTGGGTGGAAGCACCTCGCTAATACGAGGGGTCCGAGGAAAATGCCCATTCGATTGGTTCGAGTTGCCGGGAAGGATACATTAACTCAAATAATCACTCTTTACAAACGTGGTGAGCAGAAAAGCATCTCCGCATGCACCTTACATCAAGCCTTGTGGTGAACGAGCTCCAGCTGCAGAAAACCACACTGGGTTACACTCCTGTCAGCCATGAACAAGAATCTGAGGCTGTCATGGGCACAGGCTCACGCAAACTTTTTCCTGTCTTTTTCTGATTCTGATTCTTGGCTGACAGGACCGGAACCCAGTGTGGTCCTCTGCAGTTGGGGCCCATCCACCTTTGTGCATGCCGAGATGCTTTTCTGCTCACTACAGTCATGAAGAGTGATCGAGTTACTATATCCTTCCCGGCAGCTCAAACCAACCTGGCCAATTTCCTCTGACTACTCTGTTTACAGGATGTTTTTTGTATTTCACACCATTCCAAGTGAACTCCTGAGACCCTTGCATGTTTTAAAAAAAAAAAAAAATCCAGGAGATCAGCAGTTTCTGAAATTCTCGAACCAGCCCAATTGGTACCAACAACCATGGTAAATGGTCTGCACTTATATAGCGCTTTTTTAACCTTAGCAGTTCCAAAGTGCTTTACACTGGTTCTCATTCACCCATTCACACACACACACACACTCGCACACCAATGGTAGCAGAGCTGCCATGCAAGGCGCTAGCTTGCCATCGGGAGCAACTCGGGGGTTCAGTGTCTTGCCCAAGGACACTTCGGCACGTGGAGTCATGTGGGCCGGGAATCGAACCGCCAACCCTACGATTAGTGGACAACCCGCTCTACCAACTGACCCCACATGGTTGTCATGGTTAAAGTCGCAGAGACCACCCCCCCCCCAAATTCTGATGTTTGATGTGAACATTAACTGAAGGTCTTGATCAGTATCTACATG
Organism: Ictalurus punctatus; assembly: GCF_001660625.3. Classification (NCBI taxonomy): domain Eukaryota; kingdom Metazoa; phylum Chordata; class Actinopteri; order Siluriformes; family Ictaluridae; genus Ictalurus; species Ictalurus punctatus. The sequence goes on from NC_030425.2 coordinate 3,893,882, forward strand.
ATTTTATGCATTGTACTGCTGCCACATGATTGGCTGATGAGATGACTGCATAAATGAGCGAGTGTACATGTGTTCCTGTTAAAGTGGATGGCGAGAGCTAAAAATAGTGCAGAGCGTTGATTGGTCACAGTCTCAGATGCTCTGAGGAATGTCTCTAGCTGAATGTCCTTCACTATTGGCATGAAAATCTTCAGTAGCAGACTAGTGTAGTGTCTGCAGTGTTCCCCACATATCTGAAATATACCTGGGTATCTTCTCTCGCTCTCATCCCAGCACTCTCATCTCTCTCTCTCTCTCACCAACACTCTCATCTCTCTCTCTCTCACCAACACTCTCATCTCTCTCACCAGCACTCTCATCTCTCTCTCTCTCACCCCAACACTCATCTCAATCTCTCATCCCAACACTCTCATCTCTCTCTCACTCTCTCATCCCAACAGTCTCATCTCTCTCTCTCTCTCTCTCTCTCTCTCTCTCTCTCTCTCTCTCTCTCTCTCTCATCCCAACACCCTCATCTCTCTCACTCATCCCAACACTCTCATCCCAACACTCTCATCTCTCTCTCACCAACACTTTCGTCTCTCTCACTCATCCCAACACTCTCATCTCTCTCTCATCCCAACACGCTCTCTCATCCCTCTCTCTCTCACCCCAACACTCTCATCTCTCTCATTACGACACCCTCATCTCTCTCATCCCAACACTCTCATCTCTCTCTCTCTCTCCCTCTCACACACACACCCCAACACTCTTATCTCTCTCTCTCATCCCAACACTCTCATCTGTCTCACTCATTCCAACACTCTCATCTCTCTCTCTCTCTCACCCCAACACTCTTATCTCTCTCTCTCATCCCAACACTCTAATCTCTCTCACTCATTACAACACTCTCATCTCTCTCTCTCTCTCTCTCACCCCAACACTCTTATCTCTCTCTTACCCCAACATGCTCATCTCTCTCTCTCCCCCTGTCCCTCACCCCACCGCTCACAGTTGTGTTTCACTACTGAACAACTAATATAGACTATAGGACAAGACTATAATGGATAATTGATGGAGAAAGGATTGACTGATTGGATAATTGCATGAATGTGCACATTCATGCAATTATCCAATCAGCCAATCATATGGCAGCAGCACAGACACAGGTCAAGAGGTTCAGTTAATGTTCAAAAATGTTAAAAAATAAATAAATAAATAATTGGGAAATTTTTATCATCTCTGTGACTCGGCATGGTTGCTAGCACACTGAACTTTGAGGTGGATGAGCAGCAGAGACCACACTGCGTTCCAATCCTGTCAACATATCAAAGTTCACTGCAGAACGCCCAGGTGATGTTCTTTTTTTTTTTTTATTTCTTTTCCCAAACTTCACTTGTCTAGTTAGCCTACACTGAACGTACATCACTCATCTTACAGGAACGACCTTTCAACAAATTCTCCTACACAAGCTTCCGTTTTCCTCCTGAGCCTACTGAGATATGAGATTATATATTATGTCACAGCATCCCCCCCCCACCCCCCACCCCCATCTCCACAGGAGTCCACGCTCCGGGTTTCAGTGTTGGGTTTTATGACGCCTGAAATAAAAGGGTCGGCTCAGGCTGACCATATGGCCCCATCGGTTTGTCTTCCACCTACTGTCTCCGGTCTCTATTAAGTACAGACAGTGTTCAGATTGCTGGATCTGTACTTTCATGGTCTGGCCTGGCTTTTCAAAGTGCTTGTAAATCCTTAACTACTAGCTGTATTCGGGACGTTTGTAATTTATATTAACATAAATCAAGACCTACGGTCAGTTACATCACCTTCTGACAGCAATGGCTCCAGCTCACGGATCAGACTTTTATCAATAGTCAAAACCCCTTGTTTGGAATGATTTTTCGACAAGAGTAAACTATATGTCATACTTTGGAAATTCTTCCTACTTTTCATGTTCAGGTTTGTGTGGGTTTTTTTTTTTTTTTTGAATTTTGAATCCTAAAACTCTGTAGTGGAGTCGCACATATACTGACTCCTGAGAGTTAATTCAGCTTTGTTTACGCAGTGGTTCTTAACTAGCAATCTGAAAATTGTGCGTTCAAATCAAATCCCCGTCCTGCAAGAGAACCCGTGTTGACCCCTTGAACAAATCCCCTAGCCCTCGACTACTCAACATTGTGCTTCATTACAAGTACAACATTTTTTTTTACCAAAGACTTCTGAGACACTCAGTAGATAGACAGAAATACCCGGCTATTTTTTACCGAAGTGGGTGATTTGAATGACATGGCGAATGGCCAACCACAGGTTCAATGCGTTATGAGCTTTTCCTTCCTCCTAACTGTTACCACAAACTTAGCGCTCACTTTTACAGACTGGATTCTGTTAACGTTTCAGTTTTCACACCACTGCTCGTGCCTTGTCCGTCTCTCCCCCCCCCACATACACACACAAAAAAAAACCCCTCTCATCGTGTGTCAGCAGAACAAAGTTAGTTTTTCCTCAGCACACGGAAGTGCAAACAGCCCGTCGGCTCGCATCCTCTAAGATTCTGAAGCTTGCGTCCGGGAAAGCGTCCAGAAGCCGCGCATCAGATGATGATGCGGTTCAGGCTTCAGCAGATGCAATCCATCGCGGCTCCGATAGTCCGCCTGTGTAATATCCCGTATTAGATATTCCTCTTTAAGTGTCATGTTGCCATGCAGATAGAGTTTCATTCGATGATTTAATGAATTAACGAGACGTTAGAATGCGCGTGTTGAATAAACATGCTGAGAGAGTGCGGTGGAGGCTTGAGATTTCTGCTGGCTTGGCAGATCTCGGCTTTTCCTCATTTCCTTAATGAAGCAGAGAACCTGCACTTTTTATATAATGTATAATATATATATGAGGACCTGTGCGTGGGTGTGTGTGTGAGACTGATGTCCTCACCAGTGTCAGTCATTAAAATGGGGACGTCTTTAGTGGATGCATTTTTAAGTGCGCTCCTTTTATTAATATATCTTTAAAGTATAACTGGGGGGGGGGATCAGTCGGAGCAAATAATGAGTCCACGCTTTAAGCTATGCAGATATTTTGGCCATGTGGGGTCGTCCCTTTTTTTTTGGAGGGGGGGGGGGGGTAATTTATATGCGCAGAAAAAAAAAAAACAGATCAATATTAATTAAGTCTGAGGTATGGTTTTATTCCACTTGAGATCTTTACATGGTCACTGATGCTTTCTTTTCCCTGGTGCCCGAGGTGGCCGTGGCAGTTTGTTTTTAAACGCACCCAGGTGTGTTACCATGTCTTTTTTGTGTGTGCAGTCGCATGCATTTCTGTGTGGGTGTGGTGCCTTTGTGGAAGGGGATTTCTGTGTGTGTGTGTGTGTGCCGGTGCGCAGTCAGACAGCAGGCCAGCGCAGTGTGTGTCGGACAGCTCCGGAATAACAATGAGGAGTGCCTCTGGGCTCCGGGGGGTCAGAGAGCAAGTCAATCATCTCGCCCATCGAATCAAATTAGTCTGAAAAATTCAGGGGCCACGAGCGCAGGCCGAGCAGCTGTCAGGGCCACAAGCGGCCCGCCACTAATGAACCAGATGAATAGTGCAAAAACTCCAAAATAGAAAACAGGACAGTTGACATTTTTCATCTGTCAGCAGCAGAGGATGCATGAAAACACAGTGGTCCTTGTTTAACCCTTTGTTGGCTGCAGCTGCTCCTCCTGCACTCCCCCGCTCGAAAAAGCATGCTCACTACTCCTGAGCATGTGCAAGCAGACACACAGTGGGGCCGAGATCACATGTGGTATCCCGCTTGCCTCACACACACACACACACACACACACACACATGGCTGGTTTAGGCTGGCCTAACTTGTGTGCTGCAGAATGCTGCACACTGTAATTACCCTGAGGAACTTTTTTTGCAAGAGCAGCGGCGTATCGAACAGAGCCAGATGTTGCAGTAAAAGTGTACTGTTCCTTTGCATACCCAAAGCTTGAAAAATCCCTATCTTTCACATCTGGGTGCATTTTCGTTTGCATGTCGCACACGCACCGACCACGACACACTCGAACAGGGGCTGCCATGCATACACTGTGTCACTTGTACAACCCCAAGCCCCCCCCCCGGCAAAAAAAAAAAAAAAAAGTTGGGACGCTGTGTGAATGACGTAAAATGTAAAGAAAAACAGAACGCAGTGATTTGCAGATCTCATGAACCCTTATGTTATTCACGATAGAACATGGAAAACATATATCTGATGTTTAAACTCAGGAAACGTACCGTTTTAAGGAAAAAATAAGGTCATTTTGAATCCATTTTGAATCCGAAGAGTATATTAGAGAGACTTTCAGAAGTAAAGATGGGCGGAGGTTCATCAATCTGCGAAACGACAACCCCAATTCCAAAAAAGTTGGGACAGTATGGAAAATGGAAGGGGGAAAAAAGTGTCATTTGAAAATTCAGTTCCCTCTGTACTATGTCGAAAACGCATTATTAACACGCCATTCGATGTTTTACTTTGTGAATTCAATTTCTTTTTGAAAATATACACTCTGACGACCGCAACACACTCCAGAAAAGTTGGGACAGTCGACTGTTTACCATTGTGTAACATCACCTGTTCTTTTAATGACATTTATTAAGCGCTTTGGCGCCGAGTGAAGACACCAGTTGGTTCAGTTTAGCAAGTAGTCAGTCCTCTCTGTTTTCATTAGCGTTTTCCATACTGTCCCAACTTTTCAGAAATTGGGGTTGTAAAAACTGTGGAGAAAAAAAAAAAAAAATTGAGAACCTAAACATGAATCAGTGTTTTCTTCATTCTTTTGTTATTCACTTTTTTTTTTCTTAATCTGTCTGTTGAGAAGAGGAATCGGTTCTGTCTGGGTTTATGTCTAAGTCCTAAAGATTGTGCTTAACCTCCTGATGCGTGATTCAGTCCATGCAGCACAAGCTGGTTGTGTTCGTGCCAACTGATTAGACCAGTGCTGGCCTGCGGTAGTGTTCGTGTCATTTCCTCTTCTTTTTCTTCTTCTTCTTCTTTGCCACTCACTCACAATCCAAACTGGAGTGCTGTCTCACTCTGACAGTTTGCTCACTCGCTTTGTCTCGGTCGGTCTCATTCCATCATTTGCTTTTTTTGTATAGACTTGTAAGCTTGCACTCCAAAAACAAAGCCCAGTTGTATCTAAGCAAGGAAGGTGTTTTGAATGTGTTTTGCAATTGAGACGTCTATAATTGGAAGCCTCCGAAACAGTCATCCAAGGAAAGCGGCATCTGTCCTATTCTCCTTCCTTTTGCTCACAGGTTCCACAAGAGTGACCTTTCAGGAAGAACAGGTGGAATCCAGTTCCCCAAATTCATTTACATCAAAGTCGAGGTGTTTTTAATAAATACGAAACGATCAAGGCGTTAATGGTCAAATTCTTCACGCGTGAGAATGACCTGAACAGTTGGTTCTCGTAGTCGGGTTGGAATGCGGGAGAAATGGGCAGACGTGAAGTCCTGAGCGACTTTGACAAGGGCCAGATCATTGCGGCCAGACGACTGGGTCGGAGGCTGCCGGTCAGCATTGGTAAATACCTGCTGACAGTGGTCCAAGGGGGGACCAAAACACAAACCAGAGACAGGTTGTTGGGCGCCCAAGACTCATCGATGGACAAGGGTAACGGAGGCTATCCCATCTGGTCCAAACCGAAAAAGAAGAACATTTTAATGATAGTTACGGCAGGAATGTGTCACGGCACAAAGCGCATCGCACGCCGCTGTCTATGTCGCTCCTAAAAGTTCCAGCAATGGTAAATGACACTTATATAGCGCTTTATTGTTTAAGCTTACGGTTCTACAAAGCGCTTTACGCCGTCTCTTATTCACCCTACGTATGGGTGTGATGGTCCGGTGTCCGTAAACATTAATAAATGTTTGACCAGATAGTGTGAATGTCTGAGTGGTTTTTTCACATTAGATTAGATTTCACAATACGAAAGGCAGCGTATGAAGTAAACTCATATGGAGTTTTATCATGTAGAGAGTGATGTGAAGGGAAATATGTTCACTGTTGCATAATCCCACACCTAGGGCCTACACGTCTCATATATTCGATGCAGACCGAGTGCTTTAACCTTCAAGGAGGGGAATAGGCGGGCAACGTGGGCCCGCTCACTGTTAACGGACATCTTGCGCTTAAAATTAGAGGTTTGTAAAAGGAAAATAGCTTTCACTTATTTTCTGGTATTGTGTGCTACATACACCAAACGGAAAACGGATGTACATGCGTGCTTACTACATGCAGCCCAGTTTGTCTGGACACACCCTGCTACAAGGTAGATTTGTAGCGCTGTGCTACCTTCTTAATGCTGCACAACGTTTACAATACAGTTCTGCTGTTCTTTTCAACTATAGGGATGAGGAGAAGTTTTTAATTAAGGAAAAAATGAGTCATTTGAACGATGCTAGAGAAGCACCCTGAAACTTTTACCCGAATGTGCATTTCAGTGTTACTTCTCGGGACAAGTTTCAGCTTGTTCTGATGACTCTACATCACTTGGACCTTCTTTAAACAAACAAAACAAGGCTCTGAGCTCATGGCTTTTATTATCAGCAGGTGTTCTGTGGTGAGCTCTGAAAGCCGGCACTGCTGATCGTGTCCTGTTGCGAATCACTCGCTGGTCTGTTTGTTGTTGCGATTTAGCTTTTGAAATCTTGAGGTGATTCAAGATTAGCACGATTCCACTGATGCACATTTGCTACAGAGTATGGACTAAAACCTGGCTTGAAAAGGCTCGCATCCGGTTAAAGATGAAGATGATGTTCAGTTCGTTTTGTGTTTTATTAAGGTAGTCATTAACATTCTGGCCTCTAGGGGGAGCTACTTGGCAAACTAAGCTGGTCAGTATGACAAGTTTCATTTTATATACAGTGCTGTGAAAAAGTATTTGATTGTATCCTGATTTTTTTTCTGTTTTTGTATATACAAAGCCCTCCACTAATATTGGCACCCTTGGTAAATATGAGCAAAAAAAAAAGGCTGTGAAAAATTGTCTTTATTGTTTAACCTTCTGATCTTTTGTTTAAAAAAAAAAAAAAATCACAAAAATACTCATGGATATCACACATTTGCAATAAAAATCCCACAGGTAAACAAACAAACAAACAAACAAACAAACAAACAAAAAAAAAAATATATATATATATATATATATATATATATATATATATATATATATATATATATATATATATATATATCTTTGTTAAATATAGGTGTGCAACAATTATTGGCACCCTGTTAGTCAATGCTTTGTGCTATTTCCCTTTGTCAAGATAACAGCTCTGAGTCTTCTCCTATAACGCCTGATGAGGTTGGAGAATACATGGCGAGGGATCTGAGAGCGTTCCTCCATACAGAATCTCTCCAGATCCTTCACATTTCGAGGTCCACGCTGGTGGACTCTCCTCTTCAGTTCACCCCACAGGTTTTCTATGGGGTTCGGGTCAGGGGACTGGGATGGTCATGGCAGGACCTTAATTTTGTGGTCAGTAAACCATTTCTGTGTTGATTTTGATGATGTTTTGGATCATTGTCCTGCTGGAAGATCCGACCACGGTCTATTTGAATCTTTCTGTCAGAGGCAGTCAGGTTTTCATTTAATATCTGTTGATATTTGATGGAGTCCATGATGCCATGTATCCTAACAAAATGTCCAGGTCCTCTGGCAGAAAAACAGCCCCAAAACATTAAAGATCCTCCTCCATATTTAACCGTGGGCATGAGGGACTTTTCCACACGGCTACCTCTCCGTGTGCTCCAAAACCACCTCTGTGTTTATTACCAAAAAGCTCTATTCTGGTTTCATCTGACCGTAGAACCCCATCCCATTTGAAGTTCCAGTAGTGTCTGCACACTGAAGACGCTCGAGTTTGTTTTTGCACTCGTGTTTAGATGTCCATAAACGTGGACCTCACTAGAAAAGTAACAATTGGAATGATGTCTAGATCATCCTCATTAAAAATGTCTTCGGAAAACGTTGGAAGCTTGATTCTGTCACAGGAAGGGAATTTCAGTTCTTGATCTTGATCAATTTATTTAACAGTAGTCAAATCTATCAAAGGGACAACACCCCAGATTTTCTTTATGACTCCCATACGTGCTGGGAAAACAAGCTTGTCACAAGGGAGTTCAATAATAGGTATTTGATTTTGTAGCTGTTGTGTGTGCCTATAACAAACCTGATTGGCAGAATGATTTTGTATAGATGATTTGGTGTAGATGATTTTGTCAATGTTTACATAAGCTGTAGTAGCTCCCGAGCGTTCACCCTATCGTGAGTTCGAATCCCGGCGATGCCACAGCCACCCATGGTCAAGAGAGCAGAATTGGTCGTGCTCTCTTGGTGGGAGGGGTGAGTGGCATTACTCTCGACTCCACTGTCATTTACACTGATGCTAGCCAATCACAGGAGTCTGTGAGCTCTTGTATGAGGAAGAGGGCCGATAGCTCTTTCCTGTAAGTGTGCTACGCCTGCCCGTGACGATGCATGAGCGGCATTTTGAAGATATGTGGAGGTTGGCTTCAGTGGACTCCTCCTTCAGAGGAACCACATGCTTGCCCCATAACTCCCGATGGATAGATGTTGTGTGAAAGTGGTTAGCTAATTGTGGAGAAAAAGGAGGGCAGGAAATGAGGCAATAATAGAGCTAATTGAAGTTTTAATGGTGCTGCTTTTTTTAAATTATTCAATTCAATAAAATTTTATTTGTATAGCGCTTTTAACAAGGGGCATTGTCACGTCGAAGCTTCACAGAAATAAATACGTTCAGGGTATACATTTTAAATGTATGAGTTTATCCCTAATGAGTAAGCCAGAAGCGACGGTGACAAGGTGGAAACCTTGAGATGAACCAGACTCATAAGGGAACCCATCCTCGTCTGGGTGACCCCGAATAGTGCGATTATAAATAGATCCCTTCTATAACTAAGTACTCCATGGTCAAACGGTGCAATAGTGTAACCAGGAAATTCATTACAGTTCAGTTGAATCAGCTGTTCGTGGCAATTGCAGTCCTAAAGCATTCATAGCATAACTTCATGTGAATTGTGGTCCAAAGCCATCTTCATGGTTTTTAAATGGTACCATCCTCAGTAGTCTCAATGTGGGGCCAACCTCAGCAGCAGCGGAGTGATTTTCAATTGATGAGAACTCCAAGCAGCAGTAGGGCAACAGGGTCAAGTAATGGATTCAAGTCATTTCCACACTGGCTTCAACAGTCACTTGACCCCCGTTCATTTTCAAAGAACGGAAGAAAATAAAACGGAGCAAGCCGAATAGTCTGACCGTGAAAACCTGTTTACATCACCATATCACGTTATGGTAAAATCGTATCGTCTATATTTAGTATTATATTGCTTACCACGAGTTTACAGTGATGATACCGGCATGAGAAGTACAACGTTATGATGGCTGAGGAGAAATGAACTGAACTAAAGGGTCTGTCGTGCATAACGCCTGCATCAGTTCATGATAAAATCCCTAACGTCATATGTTCAGCAGGCTGCGTCTCAGCTGCCTGATATCTTCATCAACCCCAAAAGCCGTCATTCAGCGAGGTCTGTTATTTACTGCAGCAGAACCCCAGCCAGTCTGTCAGCTACTGCTTGATGAAGATTGAGTGGCTGCGGTTCCATTGTGCGTGTGAGAGAGAAGAGAACGATCGAGAGGGTGTGTGCCTGAGAAAGTTATATGACGAAACCGCAGCCGGTTCCTTGAACCTCACTGTAACACCCGAAGCCACACCCATGTTCCGCTACAGTCGATGTTCCTGTTCTGCAGTATAGCTTTGAATATCTTGCAGTATTGCATAACGTTTGTAAAAAGAAAACATTGTTTCTGCACAATATAGTTTATAATGTCAGCAGTTTTCTAAGCGTTAAAGATGAGATTGATTGATTGTTCAGCTGCTGTAACTGTTAAAGGTAAGTATAACGATCCTACTTTTAAGAACATGTACACAATATAATGTAATATAATAGCAAAACACACCGTGTTGTCAAATTTTAAAGTAGCTTTGCACAACTGTGCTCTCTCTCTCACACACACACACACACACACACACACACATGCATTTCAGATTTTATTGTGTCGCTAGGTAACAGCAATGCTGATAAACGATGAAGATTGTGGGAGAGAAACGTCTGGAAACATCTGCATCCGTGTTGCAGTCACATTCCGGCTCGGACGTGGTAGAGTTGAGAACCGCATTGCCTTCGAGATCGTTTATCTATTTAGATCCCTTTGTGTATATAACTAATTGGCTGGAATTATGATGTGTACGCATTACATTGATGCTTTGTTACCGTTTATAAATAAGACCCACCCTATTTTGCATCAAACCGTGAACTAGCTACGAATGCAAACGATGGAATGAACGACCGGTTCGTTTGAAAGTGCACGGTATCTGCGTATGTTAATTAGCCCCGCCCGGTGCTCATTAACATAGATTTAAATGTTAACGAGCTCGACACCTGAGGTGAAAAAAAACCACAAGCGTTCGTTAATGTCCGCTTTGTTTATTTTAACAGCCGATGCGCTCGTGTTTCTAAGTTTTCAGCTTTTTGATTTTATGCAGAAATAGAAAAAGCAGAATTTTGAGTTTTTCAAATATTATTATTTCAATCATTTTTTTAAACATATTTTAGTGGTTCTATTTTGGTATTAATCAAAGACATTTTAGTTTGATATTTTGGAGCAGTGGCTTGTGTTTGTATAGAAATTGCAGACGTTATTTATAATTGCAGGCCATTTTAGTTTTCATTTTGCCCAGAGATATGGAAAGAGAAATGACAATGTTATTGTTTTAACTAGTTGTTGACCGCGTTTACACGGACGGCAGTAATCTAATTATTGACCTTATTCTGAATAAGACGATATTGTGATTTAAGGTGTTTACATGAGTCGAGTTTAGAATATTCCTTTCATGTTCAGGTTTTGCGTGTTATAGAACAGAGATCGATTAACGTCACACGTCATGACGTCCCCGCGCCACGCCGTCTGACGTTCCCAACATAATTTCACGTATCGACGTACAGTTGGTCTTCGTTATGGGACCGTATACAGTTTTCGGTGTTTTTATTTACATTTTTTACGGACGTTTCAAGTGCGGTTAATGATTTGTCGTGCTGTACAAAAAAAATAGACGACTGCTTGAAGCCGTGGGCCGCGTCCCAAACCGCGTACTTACCTACTGTATAGTAGCCGAGATACTTGTATTTCTCCTAGTATATAGTGGGTAAGTACGCGGTTTCTGATGGAGCCGTGCCCTCTTGTTTGCCGTGTGTGTACGTGTCCCGTCACACAATGCGGTGAAAACTCCTGCACGACGTTAATAGTGTGATTAAGGTGTGTACATGTCTGTAAGGTGACTAAAACAGGAATACTCCACACGTCTTAACCCTCTTACCCCTTAGTTCCCACAGTATTATGTCCCACAACCCTATATCCCCCATAGAAACAGCACGCCAACCCTGAGTTCCCGGCCAAAATTGGACCCAAAATCAACATTTTAATTTGAACACTTTTAGGCCTTGAAACAACTTCTAATAATGTATTTGTGTAATATTACTTTGAAAATGAAGCAGTTCAGTGTTTTTACTCCACTTAGAGCACAATTCCTAACTAGAGAAATTACGGAAAATGCTCGCTAAAATCCTTATACTCATTTTGAAGTACCATACGAGCATCAGCGTGGTCAGTGCCTTTGAATAAATTCATGTAAATAATAAATAAATAAATAAATAAATGCATTTTAGCGCCAAAAGTTTCTGGTGGTAATCAGAGCAGCAGGTGGTGTTTTCACGAATGCACAGAGATGGTCAGGTTATGACTCCAGACCCCTGCAGTGTCAGTCGCACTGGTTGATGCTGAAGATGAAGACGGATCAGGGTCTGAATCGGGAGAGTTTGCGTCTCTATCAGTTTCGGTTTCGGTTTCAACATCGCCTGAACTTTCACTGCTGTCACCATCTAGAATCCTCGCTCTCGCCTGTGTGACTGTGTATGTTTTCTTTTTTTTTTTCACTGTTTTAGATGTACCCGTGTTCACTGTAGGTGTAACTTTAGCTGGAACACGATTAGCTTTGGCATTTTTAGTTCACTTCTACTAGTACACCAATATTCACGCTTGGATCAGCTTCATCGAATTGCCGGCGTAATAACGTAATCACGTCGTGACGTCATCAACCTTCCGGGTCAAAAAATAATAATTAAATAAGTAAGGGATCGTAGCAGAGTAATGCCGGTACTCCGGCCTTACGGGGATAACGTTTACACTGTAAAGCCGCTATGTCGGCCTTACGGGGATTTGGCGTAGACGACCGAGCCGGTATATCGTCCTTACGGGAATAGATCAAAGTCGGGCAAGCCGGTTTTTCGGCCATACGGGGTAAGAATGTTAATTCCATTTGTGTTTACTTCGAGTATGACTTTAGTCGGATTAAGGTCATCAATAATCGCTGTTTACATGCTGGTTTCTTAATCAGAGTATCGTCTTAATCGGGTTAACATCGGATTATTGTTGTCCGTGTAAACGCACCGGTTGTTTAGCTGGATTTATCTTTCCTGGGTGGCGACCAAGTGGCCAAGTCAACTAAGCAAGCGGTTTCTCACGGAAATGAACATCTAAAATTTGAAACTATCGGTCAGTCAGTGTCTTGTAATTGCATAATATAAAGGTCACGAACAATATCAAAAGAAGAAGGTAGAAGGATAGAGTGAATAGGGAGCATGGAGCTAAAAGGCTGACCTCAGCACACTCAGTACAGGCATATTCCGTGTGGTTCTTGTGAAATCTAATAAGTTTTCCTTCCCTCACTCTTAGATGGCTGCTCTTCAGAGTCCATTCTATGGGGACAAGATGAACCTGTACTCACTGTGTAAAAAGATTGAGCAGTGCGACTACCCACCTCTCCCATCTGATCACTACTCGGAAGAGGTGAGTCATTTCACGTCCGGCATCGTATGCATTACGTTACCTACATTACTGTGCGAAAGTCATCAAAATAAAGAAATTCTGCACCGACACATAAAGATGCCTTCGAAAGTAACGGAACAATATTTCTCTATGTGAAAATGAAGCAGTAAACACAACTCAAATCGATGTTTGGTGTCACCACACCGCTCCAGTTCCTCCTGCAGTTTTATAACGAAATAGTAAAACCACACAGCTTGTCTCTCGGACTTTCTTCTACATCTGCAGAAGAGTGGTCCGTTTCTTAATACACTTGAGGTCACAAGTTTACATCCCCCTTGTATAAGCTCCAAATTAATAATTAAAAAGAAAAAAAAAAGATGGATCATTAAAATTGCATTTAGTTGTTTATTTAGTTCTGCCCTAACTAAGCAATTTCACATAACAGATGTTTACATCTAGTCCACAAGACACAACAATAACCGAATTTACACAAACGACCCAGTGTAAAAGTTTACACGCGCTCGATTCTTAATCCCGTGTGTCGTTACCTGGAGGATCAGCGACCGTGTCTGTGTTTTGTGACCGTTGTTTATGAGTCCCTTTTTGTCCTGAGCAGTTAAACTGCCCACTGTTCATCAGAAGAATCCTCCAGGTCCGGCACATTCTTTACTTCTCCAGCATCTTCTGCATATTTGAGCCCTTTCCAACAGCGACGATATGATGTTCAGATCTTTCAGGTTTTCTGGGACTTGTACACGACCAGTACAAAAGGTGCAAAATGATGTCAGAAAGCCCAGATTTGCTCTTTCCTACTGACACAGTAATGCAGAAGACATTAAAAAAGAAAGCCTCTAAGCCTGTCAGAATGAATCAGAATGAAGGAATTGGATTTTTATATTTGACAAATTGTTTGCAGTAACGTGTTAAGAGAAATGTAAGTGTGCACAGTTCTCTGTTCCTGGCTGGAATGTAATACAGCAGTGAATCCACTGGGGGCAGCAGCAGCCCTGATATTACTGCGCCACACAGCACGGTGCACAAAGATGTTTTCAGTTTTAAACAACAAAACAAGATTGACGGATTTCACTTGCAGCATATGGACATGTTACTTAGATAAAATCAGTTTAATGTTGTTTCTCGCTGAAGTCGTTTAGACTTAAACACGGCTGAGAGAAACCAAGAGGCTGAGTTGGTGAGTTGTTGCAATATGGCAACAGTGTGCGATGGTGGAAAATAACAAACAAAAATTAACACGCAATATATGCGATTACAGTTCCAATTACTGCACTTTCCAGACTTTTTCCAGAGCTTTTTGCCACCTAGTAAGCATCTTCTAAATAAATAAACGTAGTTAAATGTTATATCTTCTGGAAAGGAATTACAGCTGTTTTATTTATATATATATATATATATATATATATATATATATATATATATATATATACACATATATATAATGTGGATGGATTTATTCACACACAATACACACAAACATGTTTTGGGTGTTTTTTTAAAATTCTTTCTCTTAAATTCTTCATTCTTTGTTTTTTTAAACGTAAAATTTAGAAAATAAACTGCGATTGCAAAATGTCTGAAATTAAGCGCTTTTCTTACTTTTAATGTGACAAAATTTAAATATACCGTTATAGAAGCCTCGTGTATTTATTGTTTTTTTTTTTTTTTTTTGCTTTGTAGGCCTGTTTCAGTTCATGAATGTACATACCTCGGTTCCTTTATCACATGTTGTTGCCATACGGCAAAAATTTACATTTTACCATTGAACAGAACACTCCAAATATATACACTTGTTTAAATGACAAAACGTAGATGTTTACTTATCTCAGATAGTGTTTCTGTTTTTCCCTTTAAGTAGTTTTGCGTAAATATTGAAAAATTACTCAAATTTTAAGAGCCCTCCAGTGATGGCCATTACCATGCCATGTGAACGAACAGCACTTCCTGATCTGACATGGTGGCTTTGTGTTATTTCAAAAGAGAATAGTTTTGCGTTATTGCCTATCAGACAAAATTGGAGATGTATGAATGGTTGGCATATGGCAACGCCGCGCAGTAAGGAGTTAATGTAACTGTGAGAAGTATCGTTTTTGGACGAGTAATAAACCGCCCTTGTGGTTGGAGTTCAGTTTACTGCGTGCACTATTGAGACATTAAGGCTAGACTTTTCTCCATGACCTCTTACCTCGTTTTGTAGAAGCGCTGGATTCGCGTCGGGGTTTGAAAATGTAAAAGTGACCCGTTTTCTAAACATGTGCTGACAGTTCAGGCGTAGGTCTGGAGTATGTCACTCCGAGCTTATTTCTAAACCCAGCTGATGAAGCATCACCCTGATGTTTCTAAATCTCCACCTGCCATCATCAGCACCATTAGCTCATGCCATCATTCTCCGTTCACCATATCGGCTCTGCTGAATCGCCCCTACACAAACCCCCACCCCCAACCCCCAAAAACAAAACAAAAAAATGCACCCTCCAGCATAGACAGAGGGGCCGCATCCATCTCTGTCTGCGTTTAAACAATGCTCCTGAAGGCGAACGGCAAAAAACTGTCAGTCGCTCATCTTTGGTGTGTCATTTACCATCTCCTGACAGACAGCCCCTTTTCCCTCATCAGAAAATCTGCAACTCTCACCTCTTTCTTTTTTCTTTAAACAAGGTATATGAATATTTTACATATCTGCACCCCCCGACTCCCTAAGCCACTCCCCCCCCCCCCCCCCCCCACTTTTTTTTCCCCTCTTCCCTCCACTAATTCTGCGCTGGGCTGGATTTGCATTTCACATGCCGTGCTGATTAGGAGACAGCAGCAGCAGTAGCAGCCAGGCCTGCGCTAGAAAGAGCCGGTTGCCATGGTGATTAGGTATTTGGGGAGCGGGGTCCTTTTTTTTTTTTTTTTTTTTCTTCTCCCTTTCTTTTTCTTCTTTTAATGATGCCGTTGTCGGGGCTGAGGTCGCTTCTCTGTCTCTCAGTAGCACGGGAGTGTGAATTGTGGGGACTTGAGTGTGTGAGGTAGCGAGCATGTAGAAAGCTTTAGCCTTATTTCAAGTCTATTCCTTGGCTTCTAGACGAAACGTGACTTCAGACACGAGCTCGGACCGTTTACAAGGCTGATTTTCCTCAGTAACTTATATATATATATATATATATATATGTATGTGTGTGTGTGTGTGTGTGTGTGTGTATATATATATGTTGGAAATGACTAACTGTGGTGTATTTCTGCTTTGTGCATTCTATTATCTCAATCTTAAATCAGTCATGTGACAGAAGATGAGATGCAGATGTGAATGCAGGTAACAGGAAAAAAATTAAAAATGAATGCGTCATCATTCACTGATATTTCTTTTCTTGTCTTTTTTTTTCCTTCTTCTTTATCTTGACCCAGCTGAGAAAGCTGGTAGATATGTGCATCAATCCGGATCCGGAGAAGCGGCCTGACATCGCCTACGTGTACGAAATCGCCAAGCACATGCACGCTCTGACTCTGGCCAACTGAATCCATCCTTCGTCTGCTTCTCCTGTCTATAGCCCACTCCTGGATGATGTTTGCCAGCTATATTGTGTGGTTTTGTCGTTTTCCCCCCTCCCCCATTTTTTTTTTTTTTTTTTTTTTTTTGAAATCTACTATGGCTCCATGGTTCATGTTACAATCATACGCTTCTTTACTACGAGAAGCTCCAATCCAAACTTGTGCAGGGTCGCTTGAACAAGTCAGCACATAATCATCAACTGTTAATTCTACTTCTGTGTGGTGTGCAATGCTACTTACTACCTACACACACACACACACACACACACACACACACACGCTTGTCCATGCACAACTTACAACCAAAGATTAGATGACCGTATACAATGTAGAGCTTATACTTTAGAAATTGCACAAAAATGTTATGTTATAAACGTTTTGTCGTCCCCCCCTCGCCCCTCCCCTTCTTCTGAACAGAATTTGTATTGCACACAAAGGAATACTAAAACCTTAAAGTGTCTCGCTGTGTTTTTGGATATCGGTACAGATGCTGAAACATCCCTGATTGTTGAATGTAAATGGTTCTTTTTTTGTTTTTGTTTTTTTGTTTTATTTTTTCTTTCCATATGAAATGAAACTATGTGTCCCGTGACACTCCTTCAGAAACCCTATAAAAAGACTGCAAGTTTCCCTCGGTATCTATAAAAAAATATATAATAATCTCTCTTTCCACTGAAAACGCTTCCCCGATCGAGTTGCGTAAATCGTATTTTTGTAGTTCTATTACAAGAGAATGAAGTCATCACGTACGCGTTTGCAGGTTGCATGCGCTCCGTAACGAATCCAGTGCCTTTAGCATGTTTTTAAAAAAAAGGAATCTTTCTTTCATATTTTTTTTTTTTTTTAAATATATATAAAGAAACACGGGAACAAACTAGGTGTCATTTTATAGCATACTTCCCAAAGACTGGCTATTTTTAAAACACTTTCTTTTCCCTGCCTGAATCCCCCCCAAATACATGTTTTATCACTTTGATTTAAAAAAAAAAAAAAAAAAAAAAAAAAAATTCAATAAACGCAAGCCTTTTTCTACTATACACTTTTAGAATAAAACATCTGTCGAACTGAAGAGCTGGAACCAGATTCGTGGAATACTTTTTGATGCAATTATGGACCAGGACTGATGAAGGAACAGGAATAAAAACGTCTGTCGGCTCGACAATCTTTATTAATCATAATGCAAATGCACTTTGCATCCCTGTTTTTTTCTTTTTTTTTTTTTTTTTTTTATAAACATTTGATACATTGATCTCGCAAACGTATGACAGACAATAACTCACGCTAAGTGCCTTTTCTCACCTACACAAAAACCCGAGCCGTGTTCAGTCTGCTTGCCCGGCAATACCCAATAAGGCGAAATGTGTTTTCAGCCTAATTAGTTGACTGTTTAGATTTTTTTTTTTTTTTTAAGGTGTTTTATTTTTGTTTTGACTTTTTTTTTTTTTTTTTTTTTTTTTTTTTTTTGGCAGGGGTTTTGTTTGGGCTCGTTTATAAGCAGCAGGTTTTGTTGTGTTTTTTTCCCCCGTCTCGAAAGATGTTCAGCTCTGTAGGAGGTACACTCGCAGATCAGTCGACTTGCACATCTTGCTTCGTAGATAACTTGTCATTCTTCCAGAACGCTCGAGCGGCCGTATTCCGTTTCGACTGCATCTCGTTTGTCTGTATCGCAAACGCGTCCGATGCACTTCTCAAGCGAGTGGCTTTCGCCCTTTCCGACTTCCATTATGGGTTCCACGAGCCTCCGAGTTACTTTTACCGTTATAACCGCTTTCATGTACCGAACCTTTCGCATCTAAAGAATTATCGATTTGCTGTGATAGTATCCGTGTACAAATGTTTTCAAGAGTAGTCGAGAGCATTTTAAGTGTTTACTTTGTTTTGTCTTTATTATTATTTAGCTATAATCAGTTTAAATTTTGTTGTCGTCGTCGTTGCTTTTCCTTATAATGTTAACACAGTAACAGTTGCCTCCCGTTGCCTCCTAGAAGCGTATTTATCTTGATATTAAACTCCGAGACAGAGGGTCAGGGTGAAGAATCGTCACACAGAAGCGCTGCGGTGTTGTATGTAGTGCCTTCAGCGCTGTACGATTTCAGTCGCGGCGTTTCCTGGTGACGTGTTTACATATGAAGCCTCTGCAAAACTTGACGAAGACGGTGGATCGTTTAAAGCCGGGTCATGTTCGCTAGCGCGATGTGATGTGGATATTATTCGTGATGGACGTACGTTCTAAAAAAAATTCCACTTTTTGCGAATGTACCCGAACGTTTCGCAGAATTTGGCGCCGCCGAGCATTCTTTGCTTACACCCAAGAAACGTTTTTTTTTTTTTTGTTTGTTTGTTTGTTTGTTTTTTGAGGGAGGGGTTTGGGGGATGGGCTAGAAAACCCACCTGTTATTTATTTATCTTCCTCTCTCTCTTTTTTTTTTTGTTTTGTTTTGTTCTTGGTGTCTAACTCAAGATTAATACTTTCCATGTTAACTGAAAGCGAAATAAAAATGGAACTTCTTTTATCGCATGATAACTGGTGGATTATTTGCCATTAATATGATCCCTTGTGTAAGAAGGCCGGGTTTGCTGGTGGAAACTCACGGGAAGGGTGACGTTCTTTTTCACACATCTCGCTTCAACTTGCTGCACTGATGTTCATTCCCCGTTCAGGTGTGTTTATTTGTATCCTTTTGACAAGCGCCTCCCGCTAGCCCCAAAGCGTTATCCTGGGCTCTTCGCAGCGTGCCACACCCCTGGGAGTTCGTTTAGATAATTCCCCCTTTGGCCTGGCGGAGGCGTGGGACCCCAGCTCTCTTATTCTAATGAATTCCAGGAGGAGTGCAGTTCAATTTCATCACAGGAAATTGCTCCCTTGGAGCGGCGCGTACGCTGAAAACAAACAAAACGAACTGGAGGAATTGATATGGGGCTTGTCGGGGTTGTTGCAGGTTATTTATTCCCTCCTAACAGGCTGAAAGGGAATATTGGCTGTATACAAAGGTGGTTTGGCAAAGTTTCAGCAGACCTATTGTGCATCGTCTCAGACACGCTTGGATGAGTTACACACGCACCCATCTAGTGGTAAGAAGCGAATGTGCACTGGTTTTGTTCCTATAAACCTGCTTTGGGTTGATTACTCTCTCGCTAATATCACCTTCATCACGAGTATGCACATTTAGCAATGTTCTCAACCTATATAATGTAGTCATCGCAGTACGGTAAAGCAAGCCGCCTGTAATAATGGAAATATGTACGTAACTGAAATAAGTAGAATTAAATACGTTATAATATTACAGCTTTAAGTATAACAAGGTATCTGCACGCAACTTGGCGATAAGATGATATATAACATAACAACGCGAGGATTAAAGTTGAGGAGAAACTTTTTCGAGCACTTCCTCCTGCCCCCTTTCCTGACCTTAACATCGGAAAGGGCCGTTTGATTAATAATAATAATAATAATAATAATAATAATAATAATAATAGCACAGTCATACTGGAAGACATTTCTTAGATACAGTGTTTGGATCATGATATATGGGTTTGCTAACAACAGTCAATGATTTGTGTGATTTTATTTAAGCGTAATTATTATTTTCAGCAAGTATATATTCAGTGAAATGAATAGTTTTGATTAAGAAATGCAACCAAAATGGTCAAAATATATTGAAGTACAAGTGATGGAGAAGTGAGATCAATGATTTTGATTCTATCCTGATTGATATCCTGAGCGCTGTCTAGTCTGATTTGCATTGTGCTGTTTGTATTTACGTTCGACGCTGAACTACTGAACAGGTACTGAAACAGGTTCAGAGGTTGGTCAGTATTTTTTGCCTTTGTACAATACATGCTGAACTCAATCTATTTTTTCTCCCTCGCACCAGGTCTGAATATATTTAATTTCAATCTGTTTCCATATCTGCCAAAGTCACCATTTCTTCTTCTTCTCCTTCTTCTTTTTTTTTTTTTTTTTTTAAACTCCATTTTGCCCTGGCCGAGGAATCAGCTCCTGGAAGCATTTGAGATTTTTCACTTCTCCAGAACTTTCTGTTCAACCATCATGTCAAGCACTTTGGAAATTGTCAGAAAGTTTGTCACTTGGTTTACTTGGGAACATGCATCGTTCACGCCAAAAAAAGCCAAAGTTTGGAGCACTCGGGGCACAAAAGATTGAAGATATGTAGAAAGCATAAAGAATAGCCAGTATGCATGATGCAGCTTGTTTCTGGTTGCTCCCGGTGGACGGACAGAGAGGAAAAACAGCTAGGTCCTCATTAGAACTGTTCCTATCTAGTGAAGGTTTGTGTTATGAAGTGTGAAAAAAAAAAAAAAAGTGTGTAGATTTGGAACGGCTGGTAACACACACACTTGGCAAAGAAATTAAGTTTCCAAACATTCAAACTTCTGTTTATATGTCTGTGTGTATATATAATATGTTCATATATATATATATATATATATAATGTATGTGTGTGTATGTGTGTGTGTGTGTGTGTGTATATATATATATATATAATGTATGTGTGAAAAAAAAATATATATATATATATATATATATATATATATATATATATATATATATATATATATATATATATATATAATACACACATTTTGCTTTGAACTATTATAGCATGGATGAAAAATCAGTAATTT